>NC_050578.1:144691333-144874691 GCF_011100635.1 Trichosurus vulpecula
CTTCAAAGTGACAAAGATGGAAAATGGAGGATAATGTGTAAGGAACTGCAAAAAAGCTATTTTAGCTATCTCATGTAGCATAAAATACAGTTATGAAGTGGAGTAATGAATAATAAGATTGGATCCTAGTTAATGAAGAGCTTTAAAAGTGAAACAGATTATTTTCAAACTAGAAGAAATAAGGAGCCATTGCATTTTGAGTAGAGGAGTGACATTTTTAAATTGTGCACCTGTATGGAGGATAAGATTGGAAAAAGGAACAGATTATAATCAAGAAGACCAAAGAGGAAAGGAATTCTTGTTTTAACAATCCGGCTAGGAGCTGCTGTGGGGGTGTAAAACCAACAACAACAAGCTCACAGAATGCTGCAAGTCCAGGTTCTTTTGATCTGCTTTACTAAGGAAAGCAATGTTAAGGGATTGACAAGCTTACTTTAATCCAGCATACAAATATCATTCACTTAGTTCAGGGGAAGAGACCAGCACACTGAACTTCAGAGCAAACTACAAACAAATTACAAACATCAACAGACAGACCAAATACAAATTCATGGTTACCAACATCTAGGTTCAGCCCTGGAGCTCAGAACAAGGGCTGGCCCAGAGTCACGAGAGCCACCACTGCTGTGGGAGAGAGCTCCAAGGAAAAGGAGGCCAACCCACTTAAACCCACATGGTCTAAAAGCCTCTGCTCTCCCACACATGTAAACTAGGCCCTCCCTGGAGTTAGCCCCACCTTGGGCCCCACCTTAGTTGCCAATCCACACCCACTAAGGTTTTACACCTAATAGGGGTTTGGGTCTGGGGCTTAGCACCTAGTAAGGCTCAATCAAAGACACAATTAATCATTTTAAAACAGTAAGAAAGTCCCAACTTAATTGATACTACAGTTCTTAACTAGTTTCGTGTTTGTGTGTGTGTGTGTGTGTGTGTGTGTGTGTGAAAGACCCCTTTGGCAGTTTGGTAAAGTCTATGGACTGCTTCCAAAATAAGATTTTTTAGAAAAATAAATGATGCTATTTGCTATGACCTCCCTCATCTCTCCTCTTCCTCATCTATCACCCATTTGTCTTCTGCCTCTAACAACAGTGTTGTTTGCTGCTACTGTGGCTGTGTAAGACCAATAACACCAGCACACAAGAAGGCTGCTAGCACAGGTTCTTTGATCTGCTTTTCTGAGTAAAGTAACTTTAAGGGGTTAATAATCTCACTTTAATCAAACATACATATATCATTCTATTAGTTCAGGGGGAAAAGCCAGCACCCTGAACTTCAGAGCCAGTACAAACAGAAATTACAAACAGAAAATTTCAACAGATCAAATAACACAATTCAACAGACAGGCTTTGTCTAATCAAGACATCCCATACATAGTTACCAAAAAGAGAAGCACCAACATCTGGATTTTCAAGCCCTGGGGGGCTCTTAACAACAGCTGCCCAGAGTCTTGTCTAGTCAAATCACACAACACTCTTCCAGTGAGTGAGAGCACTAAACAAAATGCTAACTTCTGAGTTTATGTACCCTGTTCAGAGTCAAAGGGCATCACAATCATGCGACTCAAACCATGTGAACTAGGCTTTCTTGTTTCTTATGCAGGTGATTATAGACTCCTGAATTTAATCAAAGAAACAAAAGCACTTGATTACTTTAGTCCTCCAAAAGGGAAAACAGTAAAAAAGTCCCACATTAGTTACTAATACACTGCCCTATCTCCTCCTTCTCCCCTGTCTCACGTTATGATGTGGCCTTATTCCTTACCAAGGCTAACCTCTCTACCTCAGCAAATGAACCTGAATGGGATGGTGAAGCCCTCTCATGGAATCAGCGTGGGTCAGGGCTTCTGATTGACAGCTAGGCCTAAGTCTTGGAGGAGTTACTAGGGAATCACCTGACCTATAGGAATCTGGAACTTAGAGAAGCCAGACCCACTTCTACCCCACTACCACCTCAGCACAAGCCTCACCAAATAAGGATAAAAGTGTTCATAAGAGTTGTCATTGGCTCAGTTAGGGTTTCCTTGTTCCTTGTACCGGGGTTAGAGTTCTCATGAGATTGTGAGTCTGGACTCCATCAATGAGAGTAAGGCCAGTGCTCATATGGGGGCTTGTTTACCTTAGGGTATAAAGCTCAAGTTCTGCCCCCTGTGCCCCGCCTCTCTCTACCAATTTCCTATTGGTTCAGAGACCACCCTTTCCCAGTGGGATCGTAATAAAAATTACCTTCTACTTTCTACTTGAGTAGCCTCTGGGTTTAATTTAATTTTGGGGGGGTTTAATTTTTGTCCCATACAAACCCATTCTATCCTCTCTCCTCCAACAGTTTGCCTCATCTGTCACTTATTTTTGATGTCTCCCTGTCTACTGGCGCATTCCCTACAACCCATAAACATACCCAGGTTTCCCCTTTCTGGAAAAACAAAAACCTTCACTTGGTCCTTTCCAACCCTACTAACTTTATCATCGCATATCTCTTTTACCCTTTGTCATTGAGCTCCTCAAAAAGGCTATGCACAATAGGTACCTTTAGTTTTTCTCCTCTTACACTTTTTTTTTTAACTCCTTACTTTCTAGCTTCCACCCTTTTCATTCCACTGAAACTGCTCTTTTAAAAGTTACTCACGAACACTTAATTGTGAAATCCAATGGCTTTTTCCTTAGTCGTTGTTCTCTTCCACCTTTCTGCAGGCCTTTGACTCTGGTGCGTACTCTCTCCTCCTTGAAACTTTCTTCTCTCTAGTTTTTAAGGATATCACACTCTCCTGGTTCTTCTTCAACCTATCTGACAATTCCTTCTCTGTTTCCTTTGCTGGATCAAAATTCAGGTTGTGCTCTCTAAGAGCATGTGTCTTAAGGTATTCTGTCCTGGGTCCTCTTCTTCCTTTATACTATTTCCCTTGGTGATCTCATCAGGTCTTATGGATTTAATTACCATCTCTATGCTAATGATTCTCAAATCCAACTTATTGTGCCCAAGCCTCTCTGTCGACCTCCAGTCTCACATCTCCAGCTGCCCTTTAGACATTGCAAATTATATGTTCAGTAGATGTCTTAAACTAAACGTGTCCAAAACTGAACTCATTATCTTTTCTCCTAAATCTTCTTCCTCCTCCTAACTTCCCTATTACTACAGAAGTCAATACTCCTTGGAGTCACTCAGTCTGCTAACCTAGGTGACATCCTCAACTCCTCACCATTTCTCACTGCTCCCTATATCTAATCTGTTGACAAGGCTTCTCAATTTCACCTTTGCAATGTCTCTTGAATATGGTCCCTTCTCTCTGCTGACACTAGCACCATTCTGGTGCCAGAGGCACTTCATATCTGGACTATTGTAATAGTCTACTGGTGAGTCTGACTCCCTTAAGTCTATCCCCACTTCAATCCATCTACCATTCAGCCACCAAATTGGTTTTCCTAAAGTTCAGGTCCACTCATGCCACCCCACTACTCAATAAACTCTAGTGGCTCCCAGTTGCTTTTAGGGTCAAATGCAAAATAATCCATTTGACATTCAAAACCCTTTATAACCTCCCTCCCTCCTACCTTTGCAGTTTTCTTACCCCCAGGTGTAATGTACCTGCCATGTGCTCTTGAATCCCATGATACTGGCTTTCTTACTGTTTCACAAATAAAAGATTGCATATCTCAGCTTCAGACATTTTTTCTGGCTTCCCTCCATGACTGGAATGCTCTTCCTCCTCATTCCTGCTTCCTGGCTTCTCTGAAGTTCCCATTAAAATCCCATCTTCTACAAGAAGTCTTTCATAACCCCTCTTAATTCTATTGCCTTTCCTCTCTTATTTCCTATTCATCTTTAAATAGCTTTTTTTTTTTTTTACATATTTGTTTGCTTGTTGTCTGCCCCATTAGGTGAAGTACTTGAGGCCAGGGAATGCCTTTTTCTGTCTTTTTTGTCCTCACTGCTTACAATAGTGCCTAGCACATAGGAAGTAAGTAATAAATGTTTATTCAGTGATTGAGTGCAAAGGCTCCTAGCTGCTCTAGATGATCTACTAGGACATGAATGGATTGGAATCTACTTCGTGGAGAGTGTCCATAATGGTGAAATCACAGGCCTTGAAAAATAATAAAGTACTGTCAGTTCTTCTATAATGCTCATTTTGAAAATGCAAATTTGTTTCAATGTGATTGATATACTAGGGCACGATTTGAGCATAACCAGAGTTTGTGATTATTCTTTATTTATGCTCAATTTGATCTGTGAGATACAATGTGAATACAAAAAATCTGCATCACTTCGCTATAACTCACAAAATGGGACCTTTCTGATACCCACTTCCATACACAGACTTACGGTCTTTCTCAAGGTTAGGTACATTATTTATGATATATTTTCTGTTGAACCAGGGACTGTGGGCTGGTCTATACTCAATATCTCAACCCCACCCCGCCCCACTTAGGCTCGAAGTATGGCCACCAATTTTGCCACCTTTCCCAATCCCCAAAAAGCAGCTGCTTGAGGGCAAGAATTCCACCACTATTTATTTTTGTATTCTTAACCTCTTAACATGTATGGGCAACAAGGTGGCACAGTTGGGCCTGGAGTCAGAAAGACTTGAGTTCAAATCCAGCCTTAGACACTTACTAGTTGTATGACCCTGGGAAAGTCACTTAACTCTGTTTTCCTCAGTTCTATCTGTAAAATTAGTTGGAGAAGGCAATAGCAAACTACTCCAGTATCATTGCTGAGAAAACCTCAGATGGGTTCATGAAGAGTTGGCCGTGGCTAATTGACAAAAAACAAAAACCAAACCAACCTCTCATGGTTGTTTTGAGGATGAAATAATACTTGTGAAGAGGCACATAGCAGATAGTAAGCATTTAATAAGTTCTTGTTTTGATCCTTCATTCTTTTTTTTTTCCTGTGCAGGAGTGGGATAGGTGGAAAGGAGAAGATAAATTGAAAATAAGCTTAAAGAGTTGTGGGCTGCCTATTTCACCCTCCTCTACAAACCATTTTCAGAAAAATTAAATCAAGCAGAAAGTTCTGTCTTCAACCTAAAAGTTGGTATGAAAAGTCAAATTGTTTTCTGAACACATGAGAAAAAGCTGGTGACATCATTGTATTTGTGTTGCTATCCTAATAGCTTCTGTTGTACTAAAGAAGGGCAGGGGTAAAGAGTGAGGGAAGAAAAGCACATTTATTTTAATCAGAAAGGATGCCATTTAAAAATATTTACCAGATGAGTAGCAATGGAAAATTCAAAAGACATGGAAATTACAATAAACATTTATTGTTTTTAGTTTTCCTCTCTACTTTAAATGGATAGTTATAAAACAAGGTTTATTGATGGATCATATTAAGTTGAACATTTAAAAATTCAAATTGTTCTTCCCTTAACAGCCAAAGCATAAATAAATGACCCAGAAATATTCACAAAATGATACTTTATAATTCCTTAAGCACATAAAACTGCTTCTTATGACAAATGGCAAGCTATTTTACATGTTTATTAGATAAAAAAGTGACATGGTTCTGGGGTGTTGACTCATAAAGGAGCAAGTATCATGATGGAAAGAATATTTTGCATAACTATATTGTATTACCATTAAGAACTTAATGTTAATTTTCTTATCTAGCCCTGCTTCTCCAGCATGCTGCTCTTTGTTGTGTGCTGCCTTTGAGATCCTTCAAATAAGGCAAGAAATAGGCTCCCTGGTTAAACAAAGAGCAGACAAGGCAGGGCAAAGGCAAACACTGCATAGATGTGCCCAGGGTAGCATTAATGAAATTTAGGTAGCACAATGCGTGGCATCAGCAGGAGCAGTCAGTACAATAACTACACAATCCAAATGTCTTGGCAGAACTACTTCTTTTTTCCTAGCTTTTTTTTCCTTTCCTTTTGTTGTTAGTAAGCACAGCACCTACTTCTATACTGTTGCAGCAACACGGTTCTTTGAACAGGTAGGCTCAATGATTGATTATTTTATTTTATAGACTGTGTCTCCACAATACTGTCTCTTGGGAGTACATGGAAAGTCTTGCTTGGGAACCCATTTTTTGATTGTTCGCCCACATCTGAACAGTTCTGAGGGCAATGAGGTGGCGTAATGGATAGAGCTCTTGGGCCTAGAGTCAGGAGGATATGAATTCAAATTGGACCTCAGACACTTACTAGCTATGTGACACTAGGCAAGTCATTTAACCCTCTTTTCCTCAGTTTCCTCATCTGGAAAATGAGCTAGAGAAGGAAATGACAAACCACTCCAGTATCTTTGCCAAGAAAACCCCAAAATGTGATCATAAAGAGTCAAACACAAATCCAACAATTCAACATCAACAAAAACTATTCTGACTTAGCAAGAGTAAAAATTGGTTGAATGACAGTTGGGAGTTTCCAGGGCTGTGACTTCTAGGCAGTAGTCTTTCTCTTTAATATTTGGAAAAATTAAATAGAAAGAGTGAGACATCAATGAATTTCTAAGAGTGTTTTTTTTTAACATTTATAAAATTACTCCAAGTTAGGGTCCTTTTTTCTGTAGACTATTTACTGAGTTTCTTAGATTAAATACCTCAGGCAACTTAAAATTCTTCAAACCCCTTTGTCCCAATTTACCCATATCTTATGCTGAAGTATGTAACAATTAGGGGGTCTTAAGTGACTTAAGACATCACTATGGGCAGCCATCCTTATGAAGATAAAGCCTGGCAACCGCTTCTACAGGTGCTAGAAGCACATGTATCACAGACTCAAAAGACAAAGTTCTTATAGCTAAAGTCCTCTGCTGCTGCCAAAAAGTTCAATATCAGAAACTGATATGATTTCAAGAGAAGAAAAGAACGAAAGAGGAAGCATTATCATCTGCTTTGCCAGTAATCCCTAAGGATCATGGGATTTTGCTATCTTATAACTGAAACTTACAATTGAAACTTTCCATATATGTTGTCCCCCACATTAGAGTGAGAACTCTTTGAGAGTGGGGGTTGTCTTACCTTTCTGTTTGTATCTCTAGCGCTTAGCATGGAACTTTGCTGATTAAATATTTAATCAATTAATAAAATAAGAAATTAGGAATAGTTATAGGTCAGGGATTTTCAAAATAGAATCTTAAAGTTCAATAATCAAATTAGAAAAATGCACAATGAAGAATTTTTTTTAAAGAATTGGGAGATGAACAGATTTGAAATACAGAAAAATACTAAAATGGAAAAATATCAGGTAGAAGAGAAACAAAAGCTAGCAAGTTTTGAAAAATGGATCCAATACAAGAGGAAATAACTGACTTTAAGACAAGATGCAGAGAAACAACCAGCACACCAATTTAAACAAGGACAGCAACAGCAACAACCTCAATACCATAATACAAGAAATAATAGAGGAAACGTTCCTACAACTTCTGAACACAGATGAAGTACTGATTGAGAAAATCAACAGATTACCCCTGATGGAGTACAGGCTCTGGGAACCCTCTTGACCCCACCTTGAATCACTTGATCTGGCCTTCCCCTGAGGCCATAAGACTTTCATTATCACTAGGCCTAAACAACCTAGCCATTGTCTGATTACCTCCAGGTTTCCTCCAGCTGCTTCCCATTCTTGATCCAATCAAAATAGCTACCATGCAAATCTGTTACCCTAGCCCTGCATTGTCTGGGTAGCCTTCTGCTCTTTCCTGCCCTTAATCCCATTCCTAGAGTCTGACCTCACCCCAGTCCCATCAAGATCCTCCTTAAACCCTTCCTCCCATCAACCCAAACTGTTTGACCACCCTTAAATCCCTCCCACAATCTTTCTGTATATAAGTCTCATCTTGCTTCCATAAAGGCGCTCAGATTCAATCTAGCTCAGTTCAGACTGTTCTGGCCCCCTTGTCCGTACAAGTGTCACAAAATGGTGAAATTTCTTAAGAGTCAACCCAATATGGTGAATCTTTAGTAAACTTTGTTTTTCTTTGGCTGTAAGAAGGTTTGCGTTGAATTCATTCTAGCAGGACCTGGTGTGGTATGTCAATATTTTGGGGTCACAAGCACTCCTAAACCCCTAAAATCTCAACACCTCCAGAGAATTGCCAGAACTGAAATATTCATTGCTCTGGTGATAAGTCCTCTCTCTATAATTTAGCTGGTCTGGTCTGTATATACATATTTGTAGTCTTTCTTTGAGCTAATCATCTAAGCTTTTCTAATTGGTTAGAACCTACCTGATCTTGCATTCTTTTCCTTTATCATTCCATGATATAATGTAACCTTGTAGAAAGACTTAAATGGAAGAGCCTCTTTAGTAAGTAGGCATAAGAAAGTGGGAGGCTATTGCCTGAGAATACTGCACTCTCCTTATACACAGTGTTGTCCATAGTTTAGCTCATTTCCCTAGGCAAACAGAAAATGCTGAACACATCCTAAAAAATAGCTAAGTGAACCATTATATTTGCTGCAATAATATAGCATAATTTAGAAGACTGTTTCAATAAATGAAGCATTTAGCCCTGAGTAACATCCAATAATAAGGTAAGACAAAAGTAATCAATGGTTTTTATATAAAAACAATAAAAATTCCATACCTAACAATTTCAAGATCAACTGTAAATCCAGTATTGAGATAATATAAATCAATTGGATGATCAATAGACAAAAAGTCTTCTACCCAGATTTTGAAGGCACTCCTGTCATGCTTTCTGCTATAATTAGCACTTGATGAACTTAAAATGCTTAATGACTGTGAAATTGCATTTCTACAGAGACAAAGCACATCTGGAATAACAGCACGAAATTCAGCTGCCTACAGAGTCCCACGCCATTGAGCACAAGACTTCAAATAGAGTTCTCACAGTGAAAATGAAGCTTGTTCTTTGACATGCTAATGCTGCCTTTGGCGGTTCTCACATCCAGACTTGCTGGTGTAACCGACAAACTTCAAAGTGTCAAGAGTATACTTTAAAGTTACTGTAGTATTTTCTTATTTTGAGGAATTCTGTTCTCTTACATTAGATCAAGAATATCGGATCTCCCTCCCTTACATCCCTTTCTCCTGATCATCTTTAGTGAGAACAGGTTAAAAAAAAAAGCAACCCCCAAACCCAAGAGTTACCAGTTCTGAGGGTAAATGGAAATGCATATTTGATCATCCAAATGTCTTAAAAAAAAAACTTAACATAACTGCAGCAAGTTTGTTTAAAAAAGGAGAAAAAATCAGAGGTAAGGCAAGTCTGGAAAACTGTATGAAAACTTAATTATTCCCAACTATTACTAAGTGGCTTTTCAAAATTGTATAGATACAAAAACAATATAGAGGGAAGCAGTCCATGGAAAATCAGTATAATTTTTCTTCTTTGTCTTCATCTTCTCTGTATTCTTCTCCTTCTCCTCCTCCTCCTTCTTTTCCTTCTTCTCCTCCTCCTCTTCCTCCTCCTCCTCCTACTCCTTCTTCTTGTTCTTGTTCTTCTTGTTCTTGTTCTTCTTGTTCTTGTTCTTCTTCTTGTTCTCCTTCTCCTTCTTGTTCTTCTTCTTCTTGTTCTTCTTCTTCTTCTCCTTCTTCTTCTTCTCCTTCTTCTTCTTCCTCTTCTTCTTCTTCTTCTTCTTCTTCTTCTTCTTCTTCTTCTTCTTCTTCTTCTTCTTCTTCTCCTCCTCCTCCTCCTCTCCTCCTCCTCCTCCTCCTCCTCCTCCTCCTCCTCCTCCTCCTCCTCCTCCTCCTCCTCTCTATCTCTGTCTTTCACTCTCTTTGTCTCTCTCTCTAATGAATTCCATCTCACTCAAGTAGACTATTCTCCCTAGAGTCTGGAAGACCCTAGTTCAAGTCCAACTTCCAATGACCTTTGCCTTTGTGTCTCTTGGCAAGTCACTCGGTAATTCAATTAACTCTCTAAAACAATAATGTACAGAGAAGAAACAGTTAACAGAGGAAGTCACTCTCCAGTCACTCTATGCAAAAATCACAGATCTAGTCCAAATAGATACATGGTATTCCAAAAGCACTACCTTATTTTTAAGCTCTAATATCTATATCTGTATCTATATATCTATGTCTTTATCTTGTCTATATCTAAATCTGTCTTGAAGCAATTTCAATCAGCTTATATACATACAGACCTATGCATATATACACATTCCATTGTTGTTCAGTTTTTTTTAGTCATGTCCAACTTTTTGTGAGCCCATTTGGGGTTTTCTTGGCAAAGATAATGGAGTCGATTGTCATTTCCTTTTCCAGCTAATTTTACAGATGAAGAACTGAGGCAAACAGGGTTAAGTGATTTGTCCAGGGTCACACAACTAGTAAATATCTGAAAGAACACATTTGAACTCAGGTCTTCCTGACTCTGGGCCCTATTCACCATTCCATTGAACTCAGTTTTCTCTTTTTTGTTGAATAAGAGAATTTGATCATATGACTTCTGTGGTCTTTTCCCACTCTACATTCACAATCATAAGATACTCAGGGAATTGAATTCAACTTTCCCCACCATAAACTCTTTTGTGTGTATGGATATACATACAGCCTGTGTCTCTATAATACCAAACTATCCAAAATGACCAATTCTGTCAAGCAAGTATGCTAATCGATGTGAGCAGAGAATACATAAGATGTTCATTAGAATGTTAGAGATGCATTGCTAGTAATCCCAGGAAGATACTCTTCTAGCAATCCCAAATTTGCTAACTCCCTGAGGGGAGTGTGTATGTGTATACACATGCACATGCAGTAATAATGTGGGCATATATATTTATATATGTGTGTACACGTAGACGTGTATATCTATTATTTACAAGCATATGTGTGTATATATATAATGGGAAGTATATATAAATATACCTAAAGAATACACACATGTGTATATATATGTACATACATTGTATATGTATATGTCCCTGTGTCCATATCTGTTTATGTACATATGTATATGTATTAAATAGATTAATTTCTTTGGATATATAATTCCTAGATATCCCAGTAAGGATTGACATACTGTCATTTCTTTTCAGTAGACCTGTAAGTTCATCTGTGCATAGAGGGGCTGGTATGGAACTTCCTTTGTTAATTGCATTCTTTCTATGTATCATTGTCTTTGAGAGCTGCCTGGGTGCCCAGAGGTAAAAACCTAACATATGTCAGGTAGTACTTGAATCTTTGTTTTCCTGACTCCGGATCAAATTATCTATTCTCTATGATATGGTGTTTACTATATGTGTGTGCATTATACATACACACACACATGCGTGTGCGCACACACACACACACACACACACACACACATATATATATATGTTGAGAATTTCTAAGGATCATGTAATTTTTCATAGACCTAGAAGGTACCTTAGAGATTTTGCCCATTGTTTTATTTGCAAATAGACTTGAAGAGATTAATTAACCTCTAACACAATAACTTTGTTTCATAAGGAATAGGAAACAGCTATACCCCATCCTTCCCATAGTCAGTCAACAAGCACTTGTTGGTTACTGAGAGACCTTCCTAATAATTACACTTGGGAAGGGCAGCAGTCCTACATTTAAAGATAGGGTTTCTAGGCATGCATCAGAATTTCAGGTTCAAGTTTGCTCCCAAGAGCATGTTATTAATCCTGATAATCACTCAGCCAAGCAGTTTGGTTTATCTTATTCAAAAGAACTTTGTTTCTATATGGAATCATAGATTTACAGGTGACAAGGAATATTCAACCCACTTATTTTATAGATGGGGAAACTTATGACCAGAGAAAAGCAGGGGATTGCCCAAGGTTATATAGGTTACTAAATCCTAGATGCTATGTATATTAATTTAAGTTCTCTCTCCATTGTGTTATTTTGCTTATTATAGAGGTAACAGCCTAAGAATTTTAAAGTCTGGTATCTAATAGATTTAAATCCTATTCTAATGCCTCATTATAGGATGCCATCATGATTTTAAAGGCTATGCCACTGAAACAAAAGGACCTTGTAGTTTCTGCCAATCTAGTGAGAATTTTAAAATTGAGTAGAGATGATTTATCTTTGAAATAATGACCTATTTTGTTAATCTGGACAAGTTTCAAAAGGTTCATAAACAATAGGCTGATTTCTACCAGGTGTTGGGATGAGGGAGGCATTTAAATTCCACTTGGCTAAGTGTATTAGGAGGGCAGAGTTTATAATCTCAAAGAGGATCATAAACATGTCTGAAAGGTTCGGAACCGCCGGATATAAGAAACTCTCAAAGTAGAAGGCAGAAGAATCAAAACATTTATTTAGGCTCCACAGTAACCAACCCATGAACCAGCAACCCCATTTTGATATATTGATCAAAAGCTTCCAGGCCCAATAAGTACGCCTTGAAAGAGTAACCAGGAGGCTACAGAGAAGCATGATTGCGTAAAGCAAAATCATGTTTCCCCCTCTATGGTAATAAGATTACCCACTGGACTGAAGTCTTTGTTCAGCTTCCTCCCGTAGGTCAGCTCTGCTACTGGCAGCTCCTGCTTCAGCTGTGGCTGTGGCTGTAACTGTAGCTGTAACTGTCGCTGTAACTGTCGCTGTAACTGTCGCTGTAACTGTCGTTGTAACTGTCTCTGGCTCCAACCGGAAAAGGAAAAGAGGATCTTCAAGCTGTCCTCTCCCCTCTTATAGAGTTTTTGACATCATCAAGCACCGCCTGAACGACCAGGGCCGATTGGTTCTTGACTTGGCCCCTCCCCCTAGCGTAGCCGTTAACACCTCCCCTCAGCCAGCCCCATGACTCATCACACAGGAAGTTGTCTGCTTCCTGGAATGCTCTTTGGGCTTCCTGCCCCGGAAGAGCAAGCCACAGTGTCCAGAGGCTCAATGAGGTAAGCTGAGTCATTCAAAGAAAACAAAGGCCATTCTGGCTACACTAAGATAGGAAGTTTTGATCTATGTCAGAAAGTTAGTAGCCATACTTTTCTCCTCCATCTTCCTCATGCCCTCCCCAACCCTTTCCCCACCTCCAAAAAAATTTGAATCTTTCTATGGGGTTGTTTGAGGGAGGCCAAATTAATCAACAGGACTTAAGTTAGTAAGCTATCTTTTTACATCAACTTGCCTCTAAAAAGACCTAAACTATAGCAAGTTTTAAAGAAAACAGATTTTAAGGTGCAATCTTGTACCTCTTCTTATCGACCACAATGTAGTCTAATTCGGGTTTTATTCACTAGATTTCATTAGGCTTCTCATTCTTAACTAATCTTGAACCCTTATCTTAGTTTGGAACCACCATCACCACCACAGACCCTCCCTGCCTTCACCAGATTGGCTTTGGGACTAGAGGCAAACTCTCTCAAAAGCCTTAACAATGTCTCACAACTGGGGCAATCAGTAGCTTAGCTTGAGGACTCATTCCCATGCTAAACTTTCTTCATGGCCTTCTCCTGAAATAATTCCTGTCAGTTCCAACAGCCTTCTGTGCCACTCTTTCATTGAGAAGAAAAAAGAAAAAAAGAAAAGCAGACCATTCACAAAGTATCTTGAACTAACATGATGCCACAGAAAGTTTGAAAGCCCCTATGACTAGACTTCTTCAATTGTTGGCTTTCTCATTTCAGTCTTTGGCATAGAGACATCCAGATATTAACCTTTCACAACAAATTAGTGATGGGGCTTGAATTTCTACTTAAAGCTCCTAACGTTCTATTCTGCATCTTCTTTAGATGAGCCGCATTGAATATATCTTTTATCTTGAAAGGAAAAGAAAATAATCCATTCGGAGACTTCAATAAGCAATTAGTGACAACATTTCATCATTTCCAGTAGTCACTTTAATTTCTAAAGCATGGGAATAATAGATTGCAATCCTAGACTAAATCAAACATCTTCAAACATTTTCTCAGTCTAAATAAATTTTGTATGTCTATGTTGGAGCAAAGAAAAATCATTTGAAGAAAATAAAGTTGAAAGACAACTAACTAGATGCCAATAGATGCTCCAATAGTTTGTGGATCTTCCTCTTCCACCCCTACCCCCTCCACCATAGGTAATACTTTCATCAATATAGATCACAATTCATCTATGATTTAGTAGCCTCCTAAAAGTATAGGTAAATTAAGACAATGTCATATGCAGATTAGAAGTCTGATAATATGTTAACAAAATATTTCCTTAAATTTTTCGCTTCAGAGTTATCACGTTCAGCTATGTGACAATAACTGAAAGTATTTGAAACAGATATTATATCTATGGTAAAGTCTATAGCTGGCATTTAACTATATTTGCTAAGTTATTAAAAACTAAACTTTTATCCGCTGATGTGAAAGGTCTTAGAAAATAAATTTCCTCTGAGTCCATGAGAAGAATGACTGTACCTCACGCTGTCCTCCATTCTCTATGACTAGATTTTCAGTGATTAAGTGGATACTCTGTGTGGTACTCTGTGATGAAAGATCTTATAAAAATTGAAGTTTTCTTTATTGCGTACTTTCACTTGTTCATTTTCCCTCTCGTATCACTGTATTATGGCAAACTGTCCCATTGATTGGCAAAGAATATACACTAATGAATACTAATACTCCATATATTAAACAAAAGCCATGCTCCACAAAATATCTTTGTAACTTGTTTTTCTCTTTGACAAAGAAAAAAAAAGAAAATGTTAGATAAAGTTTGATTTCTATAGTACTTTAGAAAAGTCCTGAGATATTCCCTTTGTTTTTATGTTTTCTTAAATAAAAGTGGTTAGACAATTTTTCTTTAATTGGACACATCTTTAGAAAATAATCTGATATATTACTGTGGTTTTCAGAATAGTTTTGAAATTAATGCATGAAATTACTTTCATATATCCATATATATCCATATGTCTATATATACATATAAGTGTACGCACACCTATGTGTGTATGTCTGTATGTATATATGGCAAGTTTGTAAGATGACTATTTTATGATTTTGTTTGGACTTTTCAATAGTTTTTTCCATATGCACAACAGAATACAGAAAGAGGATTTTTACTTGAAAACATGAATCTTTACTGCATACCACTTACTTTTAATATGATTCAAATAATTTTAAACGTGACCTGCTTGTCTGTGCTTCCTTCTAAACTTCCTTCTGTTCTGTTCTGTGCATTTAAACAAAATGCTTCATTGACCCTTTTCTGGGTGGGGTTGACCTCACTATTGCTAACTCTCTTTTCTCTCAATTCCTTATCCCTAACTAAAAACTCAGAGATGGAGGGGGTGATAGTGGTGGTGGCAGTGATGGTTGAAAACAATCAACAAATAAGTATAACACCTTAAATTTTTCAAGACAATCATCATTTGAAATAAGCAGTACCAGCATTATTCATTCCCCCCCCATCCTCCTTTTAGAGATGAGAAAAATGAGTCTTGGAGAGGTAAAATGGCCTTCCTAGAATAAACTACATGCCAGAGCTGTGATTTTGAATCATGGTCTCTTTTGATTCCAAGACCAGTGTTCTTTCTACTGTGCTAAATTTAACAAGATTCAAAAAAATATCAATTTATACAATTTTGGAGCTTTTTCTCTTGTGAATATCTTTGGGATTTAAGCAGGTAATTCTTATTAATGCTAATGGGATTTGTTCTACTCCCTTCTTATTAAGTGAGGATGTTCATCCTGCTTGATTTCTTTTATAAGCTAATGTTCCTAATTGTGGAATGTTTCTAACACAGATCTTTTTTTTTCAGTCTTCATTTGGTCTTTTCACTAATACATAGAGACTAGTATATACCTAAATGCCAACAATACTTTGAATTTCATTTTTTATCTTAGAAATACGGTATAAACAATTGTAGCACTGGGGATAAAGTGCTGGGCCTGGAGTCATGAAGATTCTGCTTCCAGAGTTCAAGTTAGGCCTCAGGCACTTATTAGTTGTGTGATCTTGGACAAGTCATGTATCCCTGTTTGCCTCAGTTTCCTCATCTGTAAAATGAGCTGGAGAAGGAAATGGAGAACCACTCCAGTATCTTTGCCAAGGAAACTCGATATGGGGTCATAAAGAGTCAGACATGACTGAAAAATGGCTAAACAACGACAAAAACAATTATTAATGAATAGCCTCCATACTAAAGAGAGATTTGCACAGTCATCCTAATTTTTGAGATGGAAAAGCTGATTCTAGAACTTGATATCACAATAGCTATTGGAGTTTGATTATCACATTTGAAAATGATGATGTTTAGAGGTACCCATATCATAGTGTGATTGATTCTCAGGATAGCTTTGAAAAGAGGCAAAAGGCTATACTTTGGATTTGGGATAAGTGACATGATGAAACGAAATGAATGAGAGTTAGAGGATTCAATGTAAGGTCAAAAATAAGGAGTAAACAGAAATGTAGGTGTTTTCTTTCTTTTCCCCTATGTCTATCTAAGACCTCATAATAGCTAGGCATATGTATAATGGTAATATGGAAGGAGCAAAAGCAGTGACGTCTAACCTAGTTTGCTATTTTCTCCCATCTGAAATAAAAAGGATAAGCCAGGTTAACAGATTAATAAAAAAAATATTATAGTATAGTATAAAATAAAACCACTATTAATGGTAAATAAAACTTAAAAAAGCCTTTCTTTACATCTCAGACATCTCTTAATGAAGACAAATCTAAAGAGAGCTATTATGAATTCCTTTCCATTCAATGAGTAGTTATTGTATTTACTCTTTGCAGAATTCTGTTGAAGGCTCTGTGGAAGATACAATAAATTTAGAAATGGAGTAAGAGGCCACAGAGCCCAACTCTCTTATTTTAAAGATAAAGAAACTGAGGCCTAGAGGGACTAAAGACTTGCCCAGGGTCATACAGTTAGTGTCTGAGGCAGAATTTGATTCCTGGTTTTTCTAACTCCAAATCCAATGCTTTATCAACTATGCTATTGAAAAATTGTGTGTGTGTGTGTATGCATGTGTATGAATATACATATATATGCATGCATACACAGATTCTTGCCTTTAAAGAGGTAATTTTTTTAAATATTCAAATTATTTTTACTCTGAACTTTAACACAGAAAAAAGACATTTTCCATATATACAACAGAATGCAAAAAGAGGATTGTACATGAAACTAAGAATCTTCATTTCATACCACTATATATATATGTGTAAATATACACATACATACTCAATTTTGTATGTATATGTAAATGTGTATATGTATGCCTATGTATATATGTGTACATAAATATATACACATACACATAAATAGATATATTTTTACACATTATTTTCAAACCTATCATGCTTTTCTGTGTTTTCTTATGAAATACCTTTTCTGTTTTTTGTATTTAAGCAAAATATTTTGATGGCCTTTCTTTTGGTAGTAACATTACTCTTTCTAAAATTTCCTTCCCTACTCAATGTCCTTCCTTCAGTTAGAAACCGAGAGGTTATGAACAAAAACAAAACAACACAAAAAGAGTAGTAACAAATAAGTGTAGTGAAGCAAAACAAATTCCCAGGGTGACCACCTTAAGTGCCTCACCTCTCTGTCAGACATTAGGTAACAGGCTTCATTATACAGAGGTAGAGTTCCAGTTTCTTCCCTTGAATGAACCCTGGAGAAAGGAAGGGTTGTAATAAAGGAAATTTTGTAGCAGATTTGACCTAATCATTAAATTCCAGATAGTTTGTATAGCATAGTGGGTAAGGACTGAACTTAGAGCCAAAAAGACCTTGTTCAAGTCAAGCTTGCAAAATACTGACTGTGACCCTGAGCAACTCATTTAACCCTAGGCAGCTAGGTAGCTCTCGAAGACCGTAAATCACCAAAAGAGAACCAATCTGCATTGGTAGAGGTGTTTTCTTCTCCAGGAATTCTCCAGACAGATTAAATCACAGGTCCAGTACTAGGGTTTATATGTGTGTATGTATAAAAATGTATACAATGTAATATGTAGGTATTTGTACAGCTTACCTATATGGGCATGTACAAACAGGCAAGTGTGCATATATAATGTGCACAGAAATAGATGAGTATATACATATATGTGCATGCACATCTGTAATGTATGTGTATATTGGGAATGTATAAATACGTGTGTGTATGTTGTGTCTGTGTCTGTGTATATACATACACACATATCATCTTGTAAAATGCTGGATGACAGTGTGGATAGAGTTTTGTACTTGGAGACTAGAAGACTTGAGTTGTTCAGATTTAGCTCAGATATGTACTAGTTGTATGATCCTGGGCAAGTCACTTAATATCTGTCTGGTACAGATTACTAATCCATAAAGAGGGGATACCTACCACCCAGGGTTGTTGTGAGAATAAAGATAGCATTTGTAAAACCCTGGTTATTGTTGATTGTCTATATGTAATAATGTCAAAATGTTTGGTATACATATATCAACACTAGGGTGCTTTATTGTTAGTGTCAGAGATAAATATAATTAGGTGTTAAGTGAAGAAGGCATTTAAGTGAGCTTTCCTCTTCCTGTTGTTAAATTGAAAACTTTTTAGAACAAACCTAGCTCTTAATTGTAGCTTTGCTTTTTACCTTAATCAATAATATTTGTTGATGTTGAAACTTAGTAATTTATCATTACCACTTCTTTGTTCTGTCTCAGTTTCTTCATTTGCTACTAGGTAGAGCCGAGGCAAGATATTTGAATCTTGAGTGAATGTAACCTCAGAAGCTAAATGATATTGATTTAGAAGATCAGCCAGAACAATGGTCTGGGAGTTATGAGACCTGTATCCTAATTGCTTAAGTGTCCTTGGTCAAATCACTGAACCACTCTGGAGCTTAATTTTCCCATCTGTAAAAAGTTTATGAGGTGATAACTAAATGCCCTTGAAAAACAAATTCTTCAAGTTAATGAGCCAGAATATGAAATAATTTTCCATTTATTTCTAAATTTTTAGTTTTTATTAGGAGGTGCTACCATTTTTAGTTTTGTGGCTTCTGTGAGTTTTAAATCTCAAAGCTGGTGTTCCATTGGGGGAAAAATAGTTCAGGCATTTGACTTTCAAAATGCTAGCAGGTAAAAAAAAAAGACCTACCTTCTGAGTGCCTTTAAACTCCATGGAAATTCTCTCTTCATAATCAGATATACTGAGAAAGGGTATGTTCTTTACAGATACACTCAATGGGGCTTCCATTTCAATCAGAGAAGCCCCTCTGCCTGTCTTCAGGGCATTTGACTGGCTGTTCATGTGATGTGAGGATCCTTGCTCCTCATTTACTCTTAGGGAATAATTCGTGTGCCAAGCACAACTGCAAAGTACACCACAGGACAGCTACACCTCAAACACTTTGCAGAGAACTCTAGGCACAACAAAGACTCTCACAAAGTAGGATTGATATTACAAAAATCAAACCTACTTCATTAAGTAAACCCTGGGGCTTTAATATTTGTTAAACCATTTACATAATTGGATATTCACAAGAACATTAATGAGTCTGTGACTTAACTCTTATGATTGAGTTCACTAATTGTCTTTATGAAGAGTTCCCATGGCATCCCATGATAAATGACTTACATTTGCACATCTTTCTTCTCCTGGTACAAGGAATGTAAAGTTCATTGAAGTCCTCCGTCAGTGTGTCAGTGGTTTTGGAAGAGAAAAATAAAAGAGTCCCAAAGGACTACTTTAACAACAAGATCCTCAATAATCACATCCCAGGCTGATAGTTCACAAAAGCAACATTCAGTGCTACTTGGTTACATCTACATTAGCCTGCTGGAAAGTAACAGCAATATGGCTGAGTTGCTAGTTTTACCTATTTTGTAGCCAAGCATTGTTGAAACATTGGGAAAGGACAAGTGGTTCCTTTAGTTCTGATGCATTGAAAAGTCATCATGTAGGTTCTCTAGTAAGTGGCAGAGCCAAGACCTCAGACACCAAGCTAGGACTTAAAATCAAGAGAGGAAGACAACACATAGATGAACAGAGTACTTCATTGATATCTACATTATTTCAAGAAATCTAGAAGACAACTCTTAGTATGTTGTACATCTACTGAAGACATATTCAGTCAGTCATCTAGCATTTATTAAGTACCTGCTATGTGCTAGACATAGGATGAGAACTGCATTATTGGAAGGAGAATTTACATTAGAGATCACAAATCCATTAAAATGGTAGAGTAGGGGAATTGAGAAATTTGGTTCAAAATCCTTAATTTATAGCTGAAGAAAATGAAATTGAGAAAGGCTACTGGACTTATCCAAGACCATATAGCTTGTTAGAGTCACAGTCCAGGTCTTCCGACTCCAAGGAAGGTGAACTTTCCATTATATCTATTATTTTGTGGTCTATAATTATAGAAAAGCACATTAACTCCAGTCTACTATCCCCGTTTAACTTGTTACATGTTTTAGTTGTCTCTTCCTTTATAACTCTTCACTTATTCCAACCCATGTGCAATTATCTCCTGGGAACACAAGGTGAGGAAACGCCAAACAAATGCCAATCCTCATAGTCAGTGAATTCAGCCAACGTGCAATTTCCTTTCATTAACCATGAGGAATGAAATTGGATTGTCCCATTGATGATATTTTTGATTAAACAGCTTATACCAGTAACTATGCAAAGTAATGTTCCCTTGGGTTTGGGGCAATTTGCCAGTATGGTCATCAGTAGAAAATAGCAAAAGAAGCATTATTTTAATGTTTAGTATAAAGATAGGGTGGGGGTGCATGTAGGATTTAGGCTCTGCAGACCCATATCAGTAAGGTTCTTTCTGCAGATAAAATGGGAGCAAGCACCAAGATAATTTTGGTTAATAAATATCTTCCTTATTAATGAAATATGACTTATTTCTTAGTCTACTTTATTTAGACTGACAATCTGCATTGATGAAATTTATGATGCAATTGGTTAACTCTCCTCTGCACATTAGCTGTGACAACTCAGCCTATTTCTCCTGTTCTAGCCTTGTGCAAGTGAATTTGCCCTTTTAACTTTGGCATCTTGAATTTATATAGCACATTTCTTCAATGAACTGAAAAGCATTGCAAAGACATTAACAGATTCCCATTAGCATCCTTGGAATGTGGATGCCAAGAAAAATTGTCATCATTTAAAAATAAGCACTGCATAGGGAAGTTTGCTATCCAGAGTTTTTTTTTTTTGTTTTGTTTTTTTATTGGAGGTTTTATCACTGTACATCACTGATTACTTTAACACTGGCTGCATGTTTGATTTCAGGTGTGACTACCCCTGAAATGTTTGTACAAAGTTATTTTTTTTTAATTGAGAAAAAGTAAGGATTTACAAAATAGGTGATTTATAGAGAAATTATCCATCTTGAAATGGGGTACTACACTAATAAAACAGGGAATTTGTTGATTCAAGGGTTTTTAATGCTCTACATTCAATTGATAAACTATTGCCCACAAAATGTGCAAAGAAGAGCAGGGAAAACAACAAAGGCAATAAAAGAGGTTATAGAACATTCTTAGAATCAGTTATGTAACAATAATAACAACAACATTAATAATAACTGGCCTTTATATAGCACTTCAGGACTCACAGAGAGCTTAACATACATTATTTTATTAGAACCTCGTAATTCCCTCTGAGATAGGTGCTATTATTTTGCCTATCATACTCATGAGAAAACTGAGGTTCAGAGTTATTAAATGGTTTGTCCAGAGTTATATAACTGGTAAGTTTCTGAAGCAGGTTTTGAATCCATATCCTCCTGGCTGCAAGTCTAATACTACAGTAGCTATTACTCCTTGATATTTCTAATCTTAAGAAATAGCAGGTCAAATAGAATTATAACATTGAATGTTGTGTTGGCAACCAAAAATGGGCTCCTTAGCACTTAGTCAACAAGTGCCCTTGACTAGTTTGGCTTTTTCCCCTGAACTGAATGCTATTTGTATGTTGGACTGGAGTAAGCTTGTCGGCCCCTTCACCTTGCTTCCCTTGCCTAAGCTGATGGAAAGAACCTGTGCTTTCCCGGTCAACCCCTTCACCTTGCTTAAGCTGATGGAAAGAACCTGTGCTTTCCTGGTCAACCCCTTCACCTTGCTTAAGCAGATTGAAAGAACCTGTGCTTTCCCCGGCGTACCTTACACCCCCCGCAGAAGCCGGATGGTTAAAAGCAGCTCCTGTTGGAGCCAGAGGCTGATATAGCCACAGCCACAGCTGAAGCAGGAGCTGCCAGTGGCAGAGCTGACCTACGGGAGGAAGCTGAACAAGGACTTCAGGCCAGTGGGTAATCTTTTTACCATAGAGGGGGAAGCATGATTTTGCTCTATGCAATCATGCTTCTCTGTAGCCTCCTGGTTACTCTTTCAAGGCGTACTTATTGGGCCTGGAAGCTTTTGATCAATATATCAAAATGGGGTTGCTGGTTCATGGGTTGGTTACTGTGGAGCCTAAATATATGTTTTGATTCTTCTGCCTTCTACTTTGAGAGTTTCTTATATCCGGCGGTTCCGAACCTTTCAGACATGTATATGATCCTCTTTGAGATTATAAACTCTGCACTCCTAATGCAATAGTTATCTAATTTCTTCATATTTGCACAAGTCTACATCTAACAAGCTGCTTCCTTTGCAGAAAATGGGCATAACAAAAACCTGGTTACTAATGAAGTATAAAGGCAACAAACTTATTATAGTATTGAAGTATATGAGTCTAAGCATTTGGGAGTATAGAAAACTGGAGTAGGTCAGGATTAAAAGTTAGAAAATTCAAAAATAAGAATAATAGCTAAGGGACTAGGTTGTAGCCAGGGACTCACATTAGCTCCCATTTCTGTGGCCCAGATCATTGCAATGGCATTCACTCAGAAAGTTGAAAGGCTGTCTGAATGGCTTCAAAATACTGAGTTTAAGAGACTTGCCAAGTTTTACAAGTAGTCAGTAGCACAACTAGGATGTGACCCAGACTGTCTGACTCCAAATTTAGTACTCTTTTGACTATACCACAAATTCAATTCAGTGCTTAATTATTAGATGCTTATTATGCACAGGACATAATTCTAGGGGCTGGGAATGCAAGGACACAAAAGAGCAGTTACTGCCCTCAAATTACTTAAAATCTCATAGGAAGGTTTTTTTTACACACACAGATATATGTATATAGTGTGTATATAGTATATATGTGTATATATATATGTATATTTGTGTATGTATGTGTATACACATATAGTTAGATTGTGTTAAGTGTTAAGGAGAAGACAAAGAGATGATATCTAGGATGATGATATCAGAGTTTTAGAAGGACTGACATCCAAGGTGAACCTTGGAATAAGATTCTCAACAAGGCTGAGAAATATAGTATACATAGAGGTGTATAAAGCCTTATGCATTCGCATTGATTCTGCTTCTTAAGGGGAAGAGGAAGGATGAATTGAAGTGCCTGTTTTAATACTTGCTACATACAGAGCTCACCCCTTTGTGTGGCTATGAACTGTGCACAGAAATGCACAGAGGTGGGTGAGGAGGGAGCACATTTGAGGTATGTGTGCACAGGGTAAATCAAGAGGTAAATTATTCCAGGCCTGAAATAGAACATATAAAGAGAAGTTTTGTGAGAAAAGAAAAGACTAGTACTTTGGAGTCAGATTATAGAAGGTTTGAATACCAGCCTTGGAAGTAATTCTGAGAAGGAATATCCATATTTCTTGGGGGAAAAAAAAATATTTTACTTTAGGCTTCTTCTTTCTCAACCTCTTCTTTCATCTTGTTTCAACAATCCAGCTAGCAGCTGCTGTGGGGGGTGTAAAATCAACAACAACCAGCTCACAGAACACTGCAAAAGCCCAGGTTCTTTTGATTTGCTTTACTAAGGAAAGCAAGGTTAAGGGGTTAACAAGCTTACTTTAATTCAGCATACAAATACCATTCACTTAGCTCAGGGGAAAAGGCCAGCACCCTGAACTTCAGAGCTAATACAAACAAATTACAAACATTGACAGGCCAAATACAGTTCATATTTACCAACATCTAAGTTCAGCCCAGGAGCTCATAACAAGAGCTGTCCCAGAGTCACATGTGCTACCAGGGCTGTGGGTCAGAGCTCTGAAAAAGAGAAAGCCAACCCCTGGTTTTATATCTTTTTCAGGGTCAAGGGGAAGTCACACATGCAACACCCACATGACCTAAAATCATCACAAAAATGTGACTTAAACCCACGTGTTGTAAAAGCCTCTGATGTCACAAACATGTCACTCAAACCCATGTAAACTAGGCTTTCCCTTGAGGCAACGAGGTCATCAAGGACTCCTAATTTAATCAAGGAAATAAAGGCCAAACTCTTCAAGGTCACTTGGTTGAACTAAGTGCTAAAAGCCCATTCTGATTGCCACCCATTTAAAATCTGGCTTCTGATCTTTATATCTCTACTGAAATTATCCTGTCGTATGAGTGACATCCTAATCATCAAGTCTAATGCCCTTGAATTACTTGATGTCCTCTGTATCTCATGTCAACAGAAAAGAATGTTATTGACTACTTTCTCTTTCTGAATACTTTTCCTCTTATTTCAAAATATTTCTATGAATGTTCCTTCTCTTATATTATCCACCTTCTCATATTTTTCCTCACTCCTTAAAAGTGGGTGTGACCTCAACTTCTTGTTCTTAGCCCTCTTCTTTCCATATATATATATATATATATATATATATATTTTCCCTATCAATTACATTCCCTGCAGTGAATTCAGTTTCATTGTAGACGAATTTCGGATCTATTTATTTACCTCTGATCATTTATCTGAACTCCACATTGTCCTCTACAACTACCTGTAGAATGTCCTACCAGCATGTCAAACTGAAGATCTATTACACTGCTTGTAGTTTTCCCTAGAAGTTTCCCTCCTTCTATGCACTTCACTATTTCTGTCTGTGGCACTATTATTCATCCAGTTGATTATGACTTAAATATTTGCCTCCACTCTTTGTCTAACTTCTCATATCCAATTTTTTAATAATTCTTGGGAATTCTGGCTTAGTTATTTCTCTACTGCCTGTCAATCCTCACTACTACCAAACTAAAGCCAGCCCTCATTACCTCTTGGCTGAACTAATGCAACTGCCTGCCAACAGATGTTCCTCTCTTTTCTCTCTTAAAATTTATCCTTTACAACACTATATCACAGAATTTAGGTCTAGTTGGGTCATTCCTCTGCTATTAGTTTCATATGGATTATTAATTTAAATTTCTTAGCATGGTTTTCAAGACCTGCACCCAATCTGGTGATAACCTAGCTTTCCAACTTTAGTTCAAACTATTCCTTTTCATATTTGCATCCTATCAAAAGTGTGTCAGTTGGCATCCCCAGAACATGTCTTGTCAGCTTCCGTTCTCTTCCATTTGCCTGGAGTATCCTCTACCTCCACTGTCCGTTGAATTCCTGCACATCTTTTAAAATTCCACTCATGTTTCACGTCTTCCATCAAGCCTTTCCTGCTCCTACCATCCTAATCAGCAATGCCCATTCATTCATTTAATAAACATTCTATAAGTGTCAACCAAGTGTTAGACATTCTCTTAAATACTGAGAATAGAAAGACAAAAACAGCACAGTCTCTATCCCCAAAGAACTTACATCTTATTAGGGCAAATAGCATATACAATGAAAATTAACTACAGAGTATATGCGAAGTAATTTCTAGAGGGAGGATCCAAGTGACTGAGGAGATTGGGAAAGGTGGCACAGTATCAAGTGAACAGTTAAGGAAAGTCATAATATCTCAAATGCTGGGAAGAAACAATGTAGAAGTCTGCACTAATTTGAGATTGTGTTCTCAGAAACATAGATGATTTTTACGCACTGATGTAGGTTAAATTAAATAGATGCAATGGTAATCAGGGCAGGACCTTTTTACTGTTTTCTCTTTTGGAGCACTTAGGTAATCATGTGCCTTTGAGTCTGGCCTTTGTTTCTTTGATTAAATCAGAAGTCTTTGATGACCTGCTTACTCAAGGTAAAGCCTAGTTCACATAGGTTTAAGTCTCATGGTTGTGACGCCCTTTGACCCTGAATAGGGTATATAAACTCAGAAGTTAGCATTTTGTTGGGGGCTCTCACTCACTGGAAGAGTGTTGTGTGATTTGACTGGAAGAGACTCTGGGCAGCTGTTGTCAAGGAGCCGCAGCCCCCCCCCCCCCCCCCCCCCTGCTTGAAAAGCCAGGTGTTGGTGCTTCCCTGGTAACTATGTACTGAGATGTTGAACAGAAAGCTAGAAGCCTGTCTACTGGTTTGTGTTATTTGATCTGTTGATATTTTGTTTGTAATGTCTGTTTGTACTTGCTGTGAAGTTCAGGGTGCTGGCTTTTCCCCCTGAACTAAGTGAATGATATATGTATGTTTGATTAAAGTGAGATTGTTAACCCCTTAAAGTTGCTTTCCTTAAAAAAGCACAGCAAAGAACCTGTGCTAGTAGCCTTCCTGTATACTGGTGTTATTGGCCTCACACCCCCACAGCAGCTGCTAGTAACATTGTTGTTGCAGTAAAACAAAATGAAAAGTACAAAAAATTACCCTATTCATTTAAATAAATAGAATCCTAAAAGGCAGTTGAGCCTTTAGGAATGGTAAAAAAAAAATGAGACTGGTCCTGGAGAATAGAGAATATGTAGGAATTCAATGGGCAGTGGAGGCAGAGGACACTCCAGGTCTAAAGAAAAGAATGGAAACTGAGAAATACCGGGTATATTCTGGGAATGTCAAGTGATACACTTTTGCTGGAATACAAATAAGGAAGGGAATAGTATGAACTAAGGTTGGAAAGCTTTGTTATCACCAGATTGGGTGCAGGTCTTGAAAGCCATGCTAAGAAATTTAAATTTTAAATAATAATCCATAGGCAACTAATAAAGTTTCCATTTTTGAGGGGAAATCAATGGGAAATACAGGCATATATGCAGAAAGAAATGATAACTGTCTAGTTTCTTTGCCAAGAAAAACCCCATGTTCCATGGGATCATGAAGAGTCAGACAGAACTGAACAACAGAACAACAGCATAGGGATGTAACTGTGTGCGTGTGTGTGTGTGCATGTGTGTGTGTATGTATATAGTCAGATAATGTCCACTGTTAGCTATTTTGTCTTAGCTGTTTCTTCTTAGTTAAAAGTTATATTTTAGTTCTGGGAAGTATGAAGAGGATCCATACAGAAATGACTGTAATGTAAAAACAAAGAGCAGCAATTTGACTTCTTAAAAACATGGAGCCTTGCTTTTCCATTCTATTTGGACTTTTAAGACATAACTGAATGTGCAAATTATATTTGGTTTTGCTCATACTCATGACAATTACAGGTTTTGCATGCTATTTAATGTCCCTGTGGATCACATTTGGCTGTTTAAAATATATTTTTAACATAGAATAGCTATATGTGACTATTTTAAATATATTTTCCTTTGAGGAAAAATAAACATAAATCAGGCTTTCTAAAATGCTCCTCAAGCCCCACATTTAAGCCTGCAGAGAGTTTTTCTTTTCCCACCTGCTACCTAGTCATTTCTTAACACCCTTTGCCACCTGGCCTAGATCAGTAGCATTTATATACCTAAAAATCTTTTATTAAATGTATAAACTTGGTTTCTGAGGACCATCCAACACATATTACTTTGACCCAGTGAGGTTACTTCACTCCATGTGCATGAAAGTTACGAAAAAAATAATGTCTATGAAATCCATAAATATAATTTTATTATGTTTTTGACCCAGTAAACCTTAAACTCAAAAGTAATGATGAGAAAATAGGTAAAATTTCTGTGTATTCATATGATTCGAACAAGAAATCAGTGGCAGTTTTCTGTGAATCTCCAAAGACAAAGACTCTCAAATTGGAGTTTGTAACTTTTTCTGACGTTGACTTTTCTCTCCCACTGGCTGAACAGGATTTCCTAATTTTTTATCGAAAATGTGGAGAGAATCACCACTGATGATGATTTTTAACTTTTTTTCAAATTTCATGTAAAAACAATTTTCAACTTCTTTTTTTAATTTTGAGTTCCAAATTCACTCTTTCCCTACCTCCTTTCCTTCTCTCCTCAATGAGATGGCAAGAAATTTTATATAGGTTATACATTGCAGCCATGCAAAACATTTTTCAATATTAGTCATGTTATGAAAGAAAACACAGACCAAAAACAGCAACAAGAAAAATAAAGCAAAAAGAAATCCTTTGATCTGAATTCAAACTCCAAACTTTCTCTGAAGGTGGATAGTATTTTTCATCATAAGTCCTTCGGAATTGTCTTGGATTATTGTATTGCTAAGAATAGCTATGTCATTCATAGCTATCATCATACATTATTTTGGTTACAATGTTCTGCTGGTTCTGCTCACTTCACTTCCCATCAGTTCACATAAGTATTTCTAGGTTTTTCTGAAAGCATCCTGCTTGTCATTTCTTATTGCATAGTAGTATTCCATCACAATCATATACTACAATTGATTCAGCCATTCCCCAATTGATGTCCATCTCCTCAATTGCCAATTCTTTGCCATAACAAAAAGAGCAGCTATAAATATCTTTGTACATATAAATCCCTTTCTTCTTTTTAGTCTTTGAGATGTAGACCTAGTAGTGGTATTGCTGAGTCAAAAAGTAAGTACAGTTTTATAACCTTTGGACATAGTTCTAAATTGTTCTCCAGAATGGTTGTATTACTTCACAACTCCACCAACAATGCTTTACTATCCCGACTTTCCCACATCTCCTTGAACATTTGTCATTTTCCTTTTCTGTCATATTAGCCAATCTGACAGGTATGAGGTGGTATCTCTGAGTTCATTTAATTTGCATTTCCTCTAATCCGTAGAGATTTAGAGCATTTTTTCATATGATTATAAATAACTTTGATGTCTTCTTCTGAAAACTGTTCGTATCCTTTGACTGTTTATCGGTTAGGAAATGAAATGTATTCTTAAAAAATTTGACTCAGTTCTCCATATGTATGAGAAATGAGCTTTTTATCAGAGAAACTTGCTGTGAAATTTTTCTTACAGTTAAGATTACTAGTGATTATGTGTTCTTGTTAGAGCAGGCAGGGAATAATAGAAGAATTTTCAAGTCCATGATCCTCATAATTTCGCTCTCAATATTTTCCTTGTTTTTTTTTTTCACATCATTTGTAACTAGGATTTAAATTGGCCATGTATCTGATCCCTAAGTTCAGGTGAAGGTGACCTCTGGCCCCTATATACAGATTTACCATGATTTTCTAGCATTTGATTTACTTGATTAGAACTAAAAAGTATATTCTTTTTTTGATCCATCATTCTTTAGCTTTCCCTAAATCTTTATGTTGAAGGAACTATTATGGTGATATGGTTATTATTTTACATTAATAGACTGTATATGCCAAAATAATAGCTTATCTTACAGGAATAATAAAAGGGTAGGTATTGCTCACAGCATCTTCACGCGCACACACACATACACATACTGAAGTTGGGGAAATAAAAGTGTTGTGCATATGGGGAGTGTGGCAGAAACTAGACACCCTCAACCTGCTAAGAGTACCATCAGACCCTGTGGAACAGGTATACACACACACACACACACACACACACACACACACACATACACACACTTGCACAGAAAGATAGAAATATAGACTGATGCATAAATAGATTGAATAGATAGATGTGAAGAGATAGACAGATATAGAGACAGAGAGAAACAGAGCATATATTAACACAATAGTTTTCAAGCACTGGGGCTACAAATGCAATCAAGGCAGGGAATACCCTAAAGGATTGTATACTTTAATGAGGGAAGACCACAAATATAGGGGAAATGAAGGGCGGAGGAGTGGGGGGAGCTTGGGAGATGGAGGAAGCATCCCCAGGATGGGAAGATTGCTGGGGAATGGAAAGGGTGAAGTCTGGAGAGTCAGGAATAGAACCAGTAGTGAATAAACAAGAAATAGTGGTCCAGGTCAAGTGACACACTAATCATGTGTAGCAACAATCTAGTAGCAGCTGCTGTAGGGGTGTAAGACCCACCAACAATGAGCACACAGAAAACTGCCAACACAGGTTCTTTGATCTGCTTTACTAAGGAAAGTAACTTCAAAGGGTGAACAATCTCAATTTAATCGAACATACAAATATATCATTGACTTAGTTCAGGGGAAAAAGCCAGCACTCTGAACTTCAGAGCAAATACAAACAAATTACAACCATCAACAGACAGACTTTGTCTAATTCAAATCTCAATGCATAGTTACCAGGGTTTAACAAAGTCCCAACAACCAGGTTTACAAGCTTGAGGGCTCTTAACTTCAGCTTCCCAGAGTCTCCATATCAACACACCTCCAAGAGTGAGAGCCCCAGGGAGAACGCCAACCTCTGGGTCTATATATCTTGTTCAGGGTCAAAGGTGAGTCATACATGCGACTCACATGCGACTCACCCACGTGACCTAAAAGTGTCACTTAAATTCGACTTAAACCCATGTGATCTAAAAGCCTCTGATGTCACAAGCATGTCACTCAAGCTCATGTAAACTAGGCTTTCCCTTGAGGCAAGGAGGTCATCAAGGACTCCTTATTTAAACAAAGGCCAAACTCTTCAAGGGCACTTGATTGAATAAGTGTTAAAAGCCTATCTTAATTACCAATGCATCATGAAAACGGTCTTCTGTTATGAGAGACAGACTAGGTCCTTTTCAGGAAACTCAGGTTCATTTTTTTTTTTTTTTTTTTTTTTTTTTTTTTTTTTTTTTTTTTTAGAAAATGTGAATAGAGTATAAGGAAAGCTGAGTACCACAGAATCAGCGCTTCTGAATTGTGGTACTGGAGAAGATTTTTGAGAGTCCCTTGGACAGCAAGGAGATCAAATCAGTCAATACTTAAAGGAATTAATTCAGGCTATTCACTGGATGGTCAAATACTGAAGCTGAAGATTAAATATTTTGGCCACATAAAGACAAGATGGGACTGGCTGGGAAAAACCCTGATGTTGGGAAAGATTGAAGGTGGAAGGAAAAGGGAATGGCAAAGAAGGAGATGGATGAATAGTGTCATGGAACCAATGAACATAAACTTGGAAAGTCTGACAGAGCAGAAGATAGAAGGGCCTGGTCTGCTATGGTCCATGATCATGAAGAGTCTGACACAACTGAATGATTGGATAACAACTGCAAATGGAGGGAAGGCATGGGAAAATATGAGAGGGAGCTACTTCAGAAAATCGGTCTTAGAGCAGTTATGAGTTCTCCTGATTTTCCATTAACTAGCTGCATGTCCTTAACAATCCATTTTACCATTGTTTTCTCAATTTTTTCATGCACAAAACAAAGTTTTCAGAATAAATGATCTCTAGCATTCCTTTTAGCTCTGAAATTTAATGATTCAGTGTTGTAACAGTATGCTGTATTAAGAAGAAATGTTGAAGTTCCAGTCCCAAGTAGATGATTATTAGGTCTTTTAATCTTTAAGATTTTATGGTTCCAACCCCAGAATTTTGGAGCTTATCATTCAGATTCATAATTTTACAGATCAGGAAACTAATCTCTGGAGAAGTATAGCAGTTCCAAATTTACTAAGTTTATTGTTTCTTTTGGAAACTTGCATTTTTGGAGCAGACATCATTATTTCTACTGGGGGCATCATTAATTTCCCAATTAAATATGACCTAAATATTTCACTCCTCTCTTTGCTTAACTTTTCATATACAGTCATTTTATTAAGTCTTGGGGATTTTTGCTCAGCAATGCCTCTATTATCTGTCAGTCCCTGCTGTAATTTAAAAATGAAAAACACTCCTTGTCCTCAAGGCAATTGCATTCTACTAGACTAAGTATGCGTCATATAATCAAGTTAGCAAATTCAAGATAATTTGAGAAGGGAGAGAGAACTAACAATGAACTAGGTGTATCAGGCAAGCCTTTGTATAGGTGGCAACTGGTAGCATCTGATTTGAACCTTAATGAAAACTAAGGACTGTGAAAAGATAAAATCTGATATTACCTCTAGTTTCTACTATATTGATTTTACAGTGTAATTGACCTTATCCTCCATTTTGTCAAGCCACATTTTTGTGATCTAAAATTAAACTTAAGAATGCAGCTGTCCTCCCAGCTAGTTTAGAGGTGTGGTTGAAAAGGAATTTTACTAATACTCATACACTTAGCCCCTAGGATATCTGCTTGTTTTCTGTAAGCCCCAACCAGTTTATCCTGGTGCCATCCCCGCAAAAGACAAGTTAGCTTTCCTTTCCCATCCCTGTTCAATTAGGGGAGGTTTGATCTCCTCCAAGGAGATAACTAAACTGGTGACTCTGGTCTCAAGATTACAAGGCAAATGAGTCCCATAAAACAATCAACATTCCTTAATTGTCAGAGACAGCATGATTAGCCACATCTTGAATGCCAACCCACTTTCCCCTGTGCAGCCAATTGTAATGTTCCCCAACTACCCAGAACACTTCCTTTCCTTCAGTCAATAAAAAAGTTCCCTTCTTTCTCATTGGGGTTATTGGTCATACTGAGGTGACCAGTCTGATCCACTTTGTTAACAGTTAAAAACATCACTGTTAATAAACTGATTATGCTCGGGGTATGTAACTCAGTCTACCTTTATTATATTTATTGCCACAGGATTATAAAACATCAAAGTAAGGACAGATTATATTGCAGGGCTGGAGCCACTGTGAAAAGAAATAGAAGCAGGAGATAGCATAACAATTTGGCCAATATAAAAGAACTATAGAGTGTATGAAAAAAACATAATGTGTAACAAGACTAGAAAGCTTGACAGGAGGCATATCATGAGAACTTGAATGCCAAACTAAAGAGTTTGTACTATATTTAAAGGCAATAGGAAGCTACTTAAAAATCTTGAGCACTGAAATCATGTCTTTAGATGTGTGATTTCGAAAGCTTACTTTGGAAGGTATACGGCACAATGGTTACAGAAGAAAGAAAGTGGAAATGGAGCACAATCAGGCTATTGCAATAGTACTTATGAGAAGGAATGGGACATTCTTTTGAAGATATAGAATGGGCAGTTAATGTGGGACTGGAGATCAGGAGAGAAAATGTGGCTGGCTATATAAATTGACAGTTATATACTAAGGGATGAACTCAGGGTTATAAATGAAATCACTAAGAGAAAGAGTGTAGAAAGAACAAAGAAAGAGGACAGAGCCTCAGGAAATGCCTGTGCTTAGGAGGTTGGAATACAGATAATAATCCAGAACATAACACCATGAGTGGCCAGACAGATAGGATAAAGAATAGGAAAGAACAATTTTATGAGAGCTGAAATTAGATAATATACACTGGAGGAAGGGGAAATCTCAGTGTTAAAAGCTCCAGAGAAGAGAAGCAAGGAGTAAGAAAAATCAATCATTGGACTGAGAAATTAAGAGATCATTGCTAACATTGTAGAAAGTAATTGATGTTTAGATTTGGGGTTTCATGCCATATTGCAAAAGTTTGAAAAATAAATGAAAAGTAAAGATGTGGAAGCAACAAATATGAACAGTTGTGGAGGGTTTTTTGTTGTTTTCTAGTAGTTTACAGTGAAAGTTAGGTGTACCGTAGAATGATAGTTTGAAGGATGACAGAGTCAAGAGACATTTTTTTAATTATGGGAGAGACTTGAGCATGCTTGTAGGCAGCAAAAAAGGAATGATGATAAATACTAAAGATGAGAGGAGAAAGACCAGATAATTTAGGGGGCAAACTCCTAAAAGAGATGGGATTAAATCGAATTAAGAACCTGTTTAGAGGTCTTGGCCTTGGCAAAGGGAAGGGTTAGATATGAGTTAGGAGGACAGAATGGGAGATTTTGAAATGGGGCTTTGAAAAAACGGAATCTCTCCTTGTCAAAATAATTTTCCTAATGCACATATCTGACCATATCACTCACTTGCTCAAAAATTTTTACTCGTTCCCTATAGCCCATGGAATAAAATACAAACTCCTTAACCTGGCATTGAAAGACCTCCAATGAATGGCTCCAACTTAGCTTTATAGTCTTTTGCACTGTTGTCACAACTGTTATTCAGCCAAATTGGACCACTAGCTGTCACCTATTTTTGCACTCTTCCATCCCAGGTATGCCCAAAGGCCACGCTAGATTCTAACAATAGACTCTTTGTTCACCTCTTCTGGCTGAAATCCTCCTTTTCCTCTCTGTCCTAGAGATTTGTCTAAAGCACTAAGAGACTAAATTACTTGCTAGGATCATACAGCCTGTATGTGTCAGAGGTGGGATTTGAAACTAGGACTTTCTGGCTCTGACTTCCATATAAAAGGCATGTGAGAGACCATGTGGTATAGTAGATAGAGAGCTGGCCTCAAAGATGATTTTCAAGCCTCACTTCTGACCCATGCTAGACTCATGATCCTGGGCAATTTTCTGAATGTTTTAGGCAAGTCTCTAAGACTTCAAGTTGCAGAGAAGGTCAAACTTGCATTGATAATAATAGACAATTTCTTCATTTCCACAGACTGAAAGCTTCCTTGCAGACTTCTCTAGGCAATTTAATATCAGACAACTTTGGAAGAAATATAGGGTACTATCTAGTCATAATGAATCAAGTGTGTCCAATACCTTAAGTAACTAATCCACAAACTCTCCTTTTGAGTTGAATAGAGGGAGACAGATATTATCCCCACAGAGCATACAAATGGAAATTAAAACTTGAGGGACAAAAAGGTTGTGATACATTTTCTAGTAACATCTTTGGAAAGAGAGTTATTGTGTTTCTTAACTTTCCAAAACTTTTCACTGATGTACTTGTCACTGACCCCTACATTAAGTGGCAATGTAGTATATAGAGGGCTGGTCTTGAAGTCAGGAAGACCTATCTCTGACTCACACTGACTGTGTGATGTTTACAATTTGTTTAACCTCTAGATCCCAGGCAACTCCTTTAGAATAAAATATACAGATGAATTGCCAATTTGTGTTGGTAGAAGATATTTCTACACAGAGAGCTCCCCAAACTGATGAAATCAGAATTCTAGACCAAAACAAAATCATCAACATTTTTTATTATTTAATTTCTCAAAAATATAAATGTATCAAGAAATGTTAACAATAAAGAATATAGGGATGTTCTTATCTGGACATGACTTCACCTTGAGGGTATAAATGCTTTGAGATACATTTTCTCCATTAACTTTCTTTTTATTTGTGTTTTGAGAAGATTATTGGTGTATTCTTTCATTCCACTTTGCCTTCTGGTTCTAATAGAATTGAGCATTTTTCACATATGATTTTTAAAAATATAGTATTCAAGATTTTTTAAATCATGCTTTTCAAGAATTCCAATGATTAATAAATGATTTCCAGTTTTGTTTTCTAGGTCATCCCTTTTTTATATAATTTTCTTTTTCTTCCTGTCTTTTGTTTTAATATTTGTTGCTGTTACGTGCAGTTAAAATTTGTTTTTTTCTAGTTTTCAGGATATCCAATGTTACTTAGTAAGTTTTACAATAGTCTCTTTCAATATTCTCTTTTCAAGCCTTTCCTCTAAAGATTTTGTTCTTATCTTTCTTTCTTCTAGATGGTTTTGTATTTCTTTTAGAAATTTTTTTACATTGAATTGCTTGCAGTTCTCATGGAGTTAGCCATTCCTACATTTGAAGGAATCACTGATTTGCAATGTTTTTTAAATTGGTTTATATTTTATCGGATTCACTCATCTTTCTAGATTTAAAGCATGAACTAGAATCTTGTTCCATGATCAGGCTCAGCCTCCTGCTTTTGGGTGAAGTGGTTTATCCTGACTGATAACTCCCTGTGGCCCCTGGGTTTCTTACTTTACTGCTACCTCTTGTGGTTAACACCATTGAATTCTCTTGTTTAAGGTTCAGAGTGCTAGACTTTCAGGTGTCCTTATGGTATCTTAGTTCAGAGTGCTAAGAAACCGTGATATCTAGTTCTGATCCCTACTGTAGTTCTTTCACTGCTGCTCCCCAGGGCTTCCAAGTTTCCTACACTGGGTGTAGCTAAGGGATACTTCCTTTCTCACTGCTTCTGGACAAGAAGCCTCCAGGCTTCTTATGTCTCTGTCTCTCTCTATCTCTCTCTGTCTCTGTGTCTGTCTCTGTCTCTTTTACTAACAGAGCTGAGACCTAGAAGATCTTCTGGCTGAGTTTATTGTGGAATTCTGCAGTAAAAAAAAAATCTATTGTATTTTCTCACTGAATTTCTTGATCATTGTTTTGTCTGTGCATTTCAGGGTTTTTTTTTCTATTGTGACTCATGACAATTATGCTGCATAGTTATTTAACAGCATAATACGTTTGATTAGAAAATGAATGATAATAGGATAAACTATACTATATCATTACATATATATATATATATATATATACACACATACATACATATGAAACATATTAGGTACTTACTTGTGTGCTGTGTCTGTATAAAACATATCCCTGATGCAAAACACAAAATGGTTTAAATAATTTCTCCAAATTTAAAAAAAATGCCAACATTTATAAATGATTGAAATTGTTTATTAAACTTGCATCAGGAAGCATAAATACTGACATGTTGCAAATCTCTGTTGAATACATTCTTCAATGCTAAATACATAATGCAATGCATTTTTAAAATACCTATTTAATGTTCAAATTAAAATTTCATTGTGGTTCTATAAACATACTGTTAAAATGAGTTTTATAAGGTAAATTAATATTTAATGAAGTATAATAGATACTTCTAAAACAAGATAAACACAGAATTACTAAAAACACAGTATTATAATTGATGCCTTTTGCTAGTATGATTTAATAAACTAGGAACTTGGAAAGATGCCTCCTGTATTCTTAATTAATATGATTTAAAGAGAGCTTAAGAAAAGACTCTGAAAATTCAAGTTTCATCTTCTAGGGACCAAACAACTTTCTTTTTTCAATTATCATATGAAATATTAAATGTTCTAATTTCATTAAAGATGAACTTAATACATATCTACTTTTAAATTTTCTATATATCTTAAGCTAAAGGATAGTTTTAAAACAAAACAAAACACCCCTCCTTTCTCTCCGTGCTAGCTTGAGTCCTCAATAATGACCATCCAAAGAGCCAGACTTTCCTCACTGACTAGAAATGCACAATTGTCTCTAATAGGTTTCCCAACCACCACAAAGATAACAACATAAATTAATGACCCTCAAACAGTTCAATGGATGAGGAAAAAACTGCATTAGTAACTAAGGTGGGACGTTCTTACTGTTTTAGAATGATAAATTAAGTGTCTTTGATTGAATCTTGCTAGGTACAAAGCCACAGGCCCAAGCCTCTATCTACTAGGTGCTAAGTCTATGTGGGCATGAAGCCTTCAGGGTCCTAAGGCGAGTTGCTAAGACCAAAGCCAATAGTAGGAGCCTAAGTTCTGGTCACTCAGATGACATTTGATCACAGCTAAACAGCGTATAAAAAGAGACAACAGAGCTATTTGCGGGGGCTCTCACTCACTGGAATAGTGGCATTTGACTGAAAGAGACTCTGGGCAGCTGTTAAGAGCCCCCCAGCTTATAAACCTGGATGTTCAGACTTTGTTAAACCCTGGTAACTACGAATTGAGAGTTGAATCAGACAAGGTCTGTCTGTTGATGTTTGTAATTTGTTTGTATTTGCTCTGAAGTTCAAATTTTTCCTCTGAACTAAGTGAATAATGTTTGTATGTTGCATTAAAATAAGATTGTTAACCCCTTTAACGCTACTTTCCTTAGTAAAGCAGATCAAAAGAACCTGTGCTTGCAGTGTTCTTGTTGTTGGGCTTGTGTTGGTTTTTCACCCCCACAGCAGCTGCTAGCTGAACTGTTGCAACAAAAACTTAACCTCAACACTAGTGATCAGATTAGTTCCCAAAAGTACCTTTCCCTGAATAATTTAGATGCAATATGTGGAATCAATGTCTATTGTTGGATTGACTAGCTTGTAGCTCTCAAAAGTCAAGTTAAAGTGGGGATAGTAACTAGCTGATTTAATAAACTAAAGGCAATATTAATTCTTCATATTCTGGTTGGTCAATATATAAAAGAAAAAAGGCTTTCTGTTATTTCAATAGATTGTGAATTCCTTGAGGGCAGGGACATTTTTATTTTTGCATCTGTCAAACCTAGCACAGTGCCATAGAGGCACATATTGGCAATTAATAAGTGTTTGCTGCATTGGATTAAATTGAATTTGAGGTATTGTAAAAAGGTCATGTCATACATTTATCTTCTTCCACCATACTCTACCCACCCCATCAAAAAAAAATCAAGAAAACATGTCTGCAATCTTTTTAATTTTGAAAAAGATTGCCAGTGTAGAAAGAAAGATTTGTGAACTTTCAGTTGATTCAGTGACTGGCAGAATGTATATCCACTCAGATAATTTAATCAATTCACTTGTGATTTCAAATGAAAAAGTTGTAGAGTACTGCAATGATCAGAAGCCAGAGCAGACTGGTTAAGAGCTATGTAGCATTACCTCTGGGTGTGAAATTATTAAGCAATGAAATCCTGGATTTATTTTTTTTCCAGGGACTATTTGCATTTTATCAAGGGCCTCTGAATAACAGTCAGTTTGTGACAGAAACAGTCCTTGTATATCATAGACATGAATTTTAATAATAAAAGAATTTATTTAAATGGGCTTCTTAAGAGGGGAATTAGGGCCAGGGAATTTAAAAAAAAAAAACCTGGGTCACATTCATTTTCTACCTACCTTCTTAGCTGGTAAAGTAACTGGCAAAAACAAAAGACTTGATCAATGAAGACTGATAAATGGTGGGGAGGTGGAAGGAGGCAGGAGAATAAATTGTATTGTAAAACAGTTGAGCCAAACTTTATTTTTCCAATGCTTAAAGAAACCTCTAAACTCACTATGACCTAGAAACTACACATTACCCATAGTCCCAGCAGCCCTAATTAGTTGGAGAAACTGAGCATTTTGCCACATAACCTTCAAATCATCTCTTTGAATTCACTCTTTGCTTCTAAATCTCGCTGGTTTCCCAAGTGTTTCACTTGTCTCATTTCATATACTTAATGAAACAACTCAATCAAGGAGCTAGTTTTGTACGTGAGCAGATTTCGACTGAATTCAGGACAGAAATTTAAAACAACTTCCTACTCTCTATTTTCATTCATTTAGACAATGTTGGTGTTGTATCTTTTTTTTTGTAATTTCCTAAAAATCACCACTACAATATGAATTTATCTTCCCTCTCCAGTTCCACTCCTACCCCTAACAATTCCCCTTATTCTCCAAAAGATGGCTTCAATTTGGTCACCCCACAACGAAATAAAATCAGTACAATTTAAGGTGACAGGAATATAAATGTCAAAGTGATCCAATGTATACAATATTGCCATTTTTAATCCAAAGAGTAATATCTTTTGGAATATACTACTACTACTGCTACTGCTGCTGCTGCTACCATTGATATTCACTCTACTCCAGGAGGGGCCAAAATATAACCATGCAGTATGTATGTGTGTGTGTGTGTATATATATATATATATATATATATATATATATATTATATATAATATAACCTTGGGCAGGGTCCTATTGTGGTCCAGTCTTGAGCTTCAGAGTGAACAAAGATGAGGAAACTGAGGCAAACAGAGTTAAGTAAATTGCCCTGGATTAATAGCAGTAAGTGTCTAAGGGCAGATTTGAACTCGGGTTTTCCTGATTTCAGCTATCCACTGTGCCAATGAAACAGCAAGCTTTGAACAGCAAATCTTTGAAACAGCAACCCTGAGGGTCTTCCCCTCCTAGCTAGATTTTTTTTCTAAGTAAAGGAGCCATGCCTTGACTCACTTCTTAAAGAGCCCTGTTGACTGAATGGGTTTTGCTTCACTCTAAGTGAGTACATTAAAAGGCCTTACCCTAAAACGGCCAGGGTCTCCCATTGCATCCTGGGCCATCTCCAGTCATCCTGATGAATATCTGGACACTGGATCCAGATGGCTTTGGAGGAGAAAATGAGGCTGGTGACCTTGCACAGCCCTGCCTCCCTCAAATCAAAGAAAACTGCAAGTCATGTCATCATTTCCCTGATGCCATGGTCCTCTTCAAAAATGAAGGACAAACACAACCTGTGAGTAAACCAAGCTGCCTGAATGGGGACCCAACTAGTTGGATAACTCAGCTTGTCTTCTCCCTCTCCCTCTGCTCTCCAAAGGAAGGTAAATTTTGATGGCCAGAAGCTGCCCACTTAATTTGGGGTTTACTGGCCAGATTCCTTCCTTCCTTCCTTCCTTCCTTCCTTCCTTCCTTCCTTCCTTCCTTCCTCCCTCCCTCACTTCCTCCATTCTTCCTTTCCTTCACTCCTGTAGCCATAATGGCTTTTGTTTTCTTTGAATGGCTCAGCTTGCCTCATTGAGCCTCTGGACACTGTGCCTTGCTCTTCCGGGGCAGGAGGCCCGGGGAGCATGCCGGGAGGCAGACGGCTTCCTGTGTGGGGAGTCATGGGGCTGGCTGAGGGGAGGTGTTAGCTCCAGAACCTGGTCTACCCTAGGGGGAGGAGCCAACTCAAGAACCAATCGGCCCTGGTCATTTGGGCGGAGCTTGATGATGTCAGAAACCCTATAAAAGGGGAGAGGACAGCTTGAAGATTCTTCCTCTCTTTCCTTTTCCGGTTGGAGCCAGAGGCAGTTACAACGACCGTTACAGAGGCAGTTACGACCGTTACATCGTCAGTTTCAGTTGCAGCTTCAGTTTCAGAAACAGACACAGCTGAGGCAGGAGCTGCCAGCAGCAGAGCTGACCTACGGGAGGAAGCTGAACAAAGACTTCAGTCCAGTGGGTAATCTTATTACCATCAAGGGGGAAACATGATTTTGCTTTACGCAATCATGTTTCTCTGTAGCCTCCTGGTTACTCTTTCAAGGCGTACCTATTGGGCCTGGAAGATTATGACCAACATATCAAAATGGGGCTTCTGGTTCATGGGTTGGTTACTGTGGAGCCTAAATAAATGTTTTGATTCTTCTGCCTTCTACTTTGAGAGTTTCTTCTATCCGGCGATTCCGAACCTTTCAGACATGTTTATGATCTTCTTTGAGATTATAAACTCGGCCCTCCTGATACATTTGGCGTCACGAACAGGATCGCTAGGTATAAGATCTCTATTTAGAAGCAGAACAATTCCAGAGGAAGAGATAAATATCCCAGGATGGGAGGATCCATTTTATTCCTCCCTAGCAAAAGAATTGGCTAAAAAAGCTGGACCCTGTGAAAACTGGGAACCAAGGCTACGGAGAGGAGATCCTAGGGATTTAGAAAAGTGTTTACGAGAAGTTGGGATTCAGTCAGGGGCATCACTATCTAGGCAAAGCTGGATAGTGTTATCAGCCTACCGGCTAGTATACGAAAGATTGAGATTAAGTGAAAGACATGGGGGCACTCCTACCCCACAGGAAGAAGGGAAATCTCAGATAGCAGAAGACCAAACTGACTCAAATGAGAACTTTTCTATTAATGTGGCTAAGAGCAACAGGAGACCAAAAAGCCCAGAGTGCATTTCAACCCAGCCCAGAAAGAGCCGGCTGAGGCACAAAACACTACTGGGGTTCAGGATGTGCCTCACACAGAGAATAGGAGATGGTTAAATGATCAGACAAGGGCTCGACCCATACAAAGGAGGAAGACAGAAACCCGAGGTGAAGATTCAGTTACAAGGGAAATTCAGGAAGATTTCTCACCGCAAGAGGTCACAGATATTTTGAGTAGATTCAGCCAAAGAATAGGAGAACCATTGATATCTTGGATGGTAAGACTCAGTGATCAAGGGGCCGGTGGAATATCAGTAGATGGGACAGACTGCATGAGATTCATAGGTATCAGCCATGATCCTCTAGTTCAACAAGCTTTTAGGGAACATCATCAGCAAGGAGATGGTGATAGCAGGACTACTCTGTTGGCATTAGCCGCTGTGGGATGCAATAAGAGATATGATACTGATTCTATGTGGCCCACTGAGCACAGACCCTGGTATTCACTTAGAGATTGTATCATGAGACTAAAGGAGGAGGTAATGAAGACTGCCATTATGACAGGAACTGCAGACAAATATTACAATGATCCAATGGGACTGTCTCATAGGAATTTAATAATTAGGACAGCTCCCCCTGCTTATAAACAACTAATTTTGAATTTATTACTTGGAGAAGTAGGGAGCCGTCTTACAACAGTGATAAATAAGATTTTACAGTTATATGACTTAGGTGACTGGGGAAGGGATAGATCTCCTCGAGAGAGAAGAGTGTATAACCAGCAAACTTGGCGCCAAAGGAGAGTAACAAGGAAAGAAATGTTTACTGCTTTATTGAGAGCAGGAGTAGGTTTTGAAATGATAGATGGAATTCCAACCAATGAATTATACAGAATGTATAGAGGACTTGATAACACGAGAAATAGGGAAATAAGAACTGCTCCTGCAAGCCTACAAGCCACTCAGACTGAAGGTGACCTTGTGTGATTAACGGATGAAAACTTGTACATCTGGGGAAAGGCTGGGAGGACAATCTTAGTCTATATCTAGGGTGGGATCCTCTTGGCTTCCTCATTATGTTCCTTTTGAAAAGAAACATTTCCCACCTGAGTTTGGCTCTGATGTTGGATCTTTGCATAACTGAAATCTCAACCAAACTTGAGATGATTTTATTTGAAGAATTATAGTCCATACTTGTCTATTCTTTTTGTCCTTTGTTTTGGCTAACCTTGTTGCTAGTTTTGTTTCCTTCAGGCTTAAGCACCCTGCACTTTCCGGTGACTGCCTAAGCATGTAGCATTCTTGGAATTCCTGCCAGCTCGTTAAAGAAATGACCTCTGGAATGGGACTTTTTGGGGGCAGGGCCATCTCTACATCCAATTTCAGCATGAAGAAGCTATGGAAAATGAGACCTTCACCCCTCACCCCAAGATTTTGAGCCCCAATCGTTCAAGGGGGGTGGAAATGATGATAGTGTTCTGTTTACTTATTTTGTGTTATCCTTGCTGTGTTGTTTTATTGTTATGATATTATTGATCCTATGTAATGGATACAAGGATTTAGGGGTGGACATTTGAATTATTAATAATTATTTTGGGGATGATTGATTGAAGAGATTATCTTGCTGGGATCTAGGGGTGGATCGCATTTGAATCGTTAACCAATGTTTGGGAATGTCACTGAATGATATGTTTTGCTTTATAATGAATGATATGTTTTAGTTTCCTTTGTAATTGGATCACAATGTATGTTCTAGGATACATGGCTGATTAGATTATGTATCCTATAACAAGGGGTGGAGTGTAGCCATAATGGCTTTTGTTTTCTTTGAATGGCTCAGCTTGCCTCATTGAGCCTCTGGACACTGTGCCTTGCTCTTCCGGGGCAGGAGGCCCGGGGAGCATGCCGGGAGGCAGACGGCTTCCTGTGTGGGGAGTCATGGGGCTGGCTGAGGGGAGGTGTTAGCTCCAGAACCTGGTCTACCCTAGGGGGAGGAGCCAACTCAAGAACCAATCGGCCCTGGTCATTTGGGCGGAGCTTGATGATGTCAGAAACCCTATAAAAGGGGAGAGGACAGCTTGAAGATTCTTCCTCTCTTTCCTTTTCCGGTTGGAGCCAGAGGCAGTTACAACGACCGTTACAGAGGCAGTTACGACCGTTACATCGTCAGTTTCAGTTGCAGCTTCAGTTTCAGAAACAGACACAGCTGAGGCAGGAGCTGCCAGCAGCAGAGCTGACCTACGGGAGGAAGCTGAACAAAGACTTCAGTCCAGTGGGTAATCTTATTACCATCAAGGGGGAAACATGATTTTGCTTTACGCAATCATGTTTCTCTGTAGCCTCCTGGTTACTCTTTCAAGGCGTACCTATTGGGCCTGGAAGATTATGACCAACATATCAAAATGGGGCTTCTGGTTCATGGGTTGGTTACTGTGGAGCCTAAATAAATGTTTTGATTCTTCTGCCTTCTACTTTGAGAGTTTCTTCTATCCGGCGATTCCGAACCTTTCAGACATGTTTATGATCTTCTTTGAGATTATAAACTCGGCCCTCCTGATACAACTCCTTCCTTCCCAAAACCTTAAACCCAGTTCACTCTGAAGCTCATAGATTGGAACACAGTAAGTCCCTGACTAAGCTCCACTTCATGGCTGTATTTTGGGTCCTCCTGGCTCAGAGTGAATGTCAATGGTAACTGTTTCTCTTTGGAACAGCAACCCTGAGGGCCTTCCCCTCACAGCTTGATTTTTTTTCTTTTTCTCATTAAAGGGGCCATCCCTTGACTCACTTCTTAAAGAGGCCTATTCACTGAATGGGCTTCGCCTCACTCTAAGTGAGCACATGAAAAGGCCTTAGCCTACAAAGACAAGGGTCTACCATTGCATCCTGGGCTATCTCTAGTCATCCTGGTGAATATCAGGCCACTGGACCCAGATGGCTCTGGAGGAGAAAGTGAGGCTGGTGACCTTGAACAGCCCTCCCTCACTCAAATCAAAGTCAACTGCAAGTCATGTCATCATTTCCCTGATGCCATGGTCCTCTTTGAAAATGAAGGACAAACACAACAACTGCTGCTACTGCTGCTACTAATTCTCCTCTTTCTCCTCCTCCTGTTTCCTTTTTTTCCTTCTTTCTTTTCTTCACCTCCTCCTCCTCTTCTTGCTCTTCCTCCTCTCCCTCTTCCTCCTTCTACTCTCCCTCCTCTTCCTCCTTCTCTTCTTCTCCCCTCCCCCACCCCTTCCTCCTTTACCATAAACCAACATCCTGAACTTTAACGCTAAAGTTGAGGGCTCTGTTCACCTATATGTTGCAAATATTGCAGCGAATAATTTCATTAAATAATTAACTTATGATAGATATGGAGTGGACCTGTCATTTCACTGAGATAGGGGACTCTTGAATGAGGAAGATCTATGACAGTAGATTATTGGCTTCTCAACAACTGATGCAAGTAGAGTTTTCTAGAGGACTGAGTGATTAAGTCATTTGCCCAATATCACACAGCTAATTTGTGTCAGAGGCAGGACTTGAAACCAGGTCTTCCATTGCCATGTTGCATTACACACATACACACACACACACACACACACACACACACACACACACACACACACACCCCTCTCTATTAAAGCACTGAAATCCTTTAGATTGTAAAACCTGAACTATTTTTAATCTAAACAAATATAACCATTTTCTTTAACAGACATTGTTCCATTAATTATTACCTCTTAATATTCTGTTCCTGTACAATATGACAATAATCTGGCTTAAAGATTGACAAATCTAGTCTGCCATGAGAATATTTCCAAATACATATACATACATTTGTGTGAATAATGCAGTTACCTAGATATGTTATGTGGATCAAGTTATAAAATAAGAATGGGTAGTATAGTAGAACATTAGCTATTCTTTTTTCAAAATTTAAGCATAATTTAAACTTATACAAACATATCAACTTTACCATGAAGCTCCATCAGTTTGGCCCAAATTATCAATATTTTGGAAATTGTGAGTGTTTACCTACCTTATCCACACAGGAAAAAATGTTTTAGCCAAACAACTTGGGGTGAGTCAAAAACAGGAAAGCTTTTGAAAAACTTAATGCATGCTAGTAGTCAAATGTCCTGTAAGGATCAAAACCTATGTTTAGGTTGGCACATTTGATATAAATTTGTTTGCCAACTTTCATAAATTTGAACGAATATAGATTTTAGAAGACAAAGATCTCATACATATAATGGATGTTTATGTAGGAGTCTCTCCCTGCATAGACTTCCAGGTAGACAAGCCCTAATGTAATATTATTAGTGACTGAGATTTTGGACTCATTTCCGAGTCTTTTTCAAAAGGATATAATTGTGCAAAATATGCTTTGATATTGGTATATATATGAAACTGGATAATTGATGATAATTAAACGCAGAGAATCCACAAATACACTGGATTCTAGCATGCACAAATTTTCCTCAAGCATAAAACATAAAACCCTTCCTTGTCATAAAGCTGGCATATTAAAGCACAATCTTTCAAATGCCTGCAAGGTATGATATAACACTTGATAGTTATAGTGGAAAATTCAGCACCTATGCTCAATGCTACAATCATGAAGGTCAGAGCACAATATTAAAGAGAATAAAACCAAATGCCTATTCTCCAATTCTCTTTCTGTTATTGGATTCCTGCCCCTTGGAACCTAAAATAAGTAATACTGACATCTTCTCTATGATGCCATGGGATTGGTCACAATCTACTCATGGGCAGCCCTGATTGGGCACAGAGCCACTGAGGTTTGAACTTTTGAACTGGAAAGGACTTTCATAATTCAGAAAGGAAGGAAATATTGCCTGTGTCCACTGGCACAAATTACAAGAAGACAGCACAGTCCCAGAGATGAATTGAGTTAAACTAACCTTTTTTTCATTCTCTCTGCCAAGCAGATGCTGTTCTTCCTCATGACTGAATATTAGGAGATTAGATTATTTTTGCTAGAATTATTCAGGAAAATGTAATGTTAATTGCTCCTGCCACACCAAATAGTTTGAATTTAGAAATATTTTTAATGATCTAGTATCATGGATTCTTTCCTTATCTTGCAACTTACCACAAAGCAATATAGTCATTATTTTTTTCTAACTCTAAGAAGGGAGTGCTATTAACTTCTGATTACATTAAAATATTATCATAAGTATTATAATAATAATGATATGTAGCATTATATCATGTTTTAAGGTTTGCAAAGGACAAACATTTTCTTATTTAAACCTCAAAATAATCTTATGATATAGTTGCTATTTAATCCTCCCTTTTACCTATAAGGAAACTGAGTCATTGAAAGATTGATTTGCACAGGACCACACAAGTAGCAACTATTAATGATTTGATTTAGGGTCATCCTGACTCCAGGTCCAACACGCATCCCATGAGCCACCTAACTTTCTCTAGTTTCATTAATTAAATGGCAAAGTTGAAGCTTGCTGATTATGAAGGTGGCTATAGATCTTCTATAATTCAAGAGGTAATCGTGACTATGTTGGTGTGGTAGCAGCAATAACCTATACTCTTCCAAATCCCCAGTTTATGCAGGTTAAATCACTTTTACCCTTAAAACACATTAAGAAATTCCTTGGTACTTGATTGGTTGAGAGGACTAAGGGCTGAGACTATTGACTCACTTCTTTATTGCTTCGGTACAAAACAGCTATGGGAAGCTGGGGGAGGGCTCTCAGGTGCTTGGCTAGTGGATCATAATGGAAGGTTTGATCAGTTGAATCAACTCAAGAAATTCTTTGTGGCTACCCTTGTTGGTTATCCTTATGCTATGTCTATAAAAATCTCATTTTGTTAACTGCTGAATGATCTATGAGTGCCTTGCTTTACCCTGGTATTGAACATAAACTATTAGGTGACTGGACTGAGTGGGGCCCAGTCCAGAACAGTTGGCACATCTTAGCTATGGGCTCATGTTCTTGAAAGTTGAATTTTTTGTAGGTCTTCTATTATAGCTGTTGAATACTCTCTTTTAAGATAGCTGGTAAAACATATTTTTAGAATATAGCCAAATTGAAGCAATCTTCAGCTATACTCCTAAAATCTGGGAGAAATATATATATTCATACTAAAATTCACCTTATCCTATCAACAGTTAAAATGTCACCATTTGATTTACATATATCTACTAACTTTTACAGAAATGTTAACCTTAAAACAGTATTAAAAAGAAAGAAAAGATGGATTTCTTTCCCCTTAGAGCAGTAAGAGAGCAGATGGCTTAAACTAAACACTTACTCTTGGGTGTTCAATGTGACATCAAGGAAAAAGGGAGGCAAGGCACTGTATCTCTCAGAGTTGAAACCATGGTAAGTGAATCCAAGAAAGTAAATAGCCTAACTTAGAGAACTGACCTGGTACATTTGTACTGAGTGCAATATGAGAGCCATTAGGACCACATTAGTTTTCTAAATTATCTGGAACATGCACACACATACACAAACACATGCACACACACACACACACACACACATACACACACACACACAGCAAATGTGTTGTCGAGGAGTCAGACCAAATTGGCTTCTAAGAAGTGGGAAACTATTCTGCATTTCTCAGTATGTACTTTGCAAATCCATGTAAACTCACACCAGGTTTAAATAATGTTGGTTTGTATGGACTTACTCCAGCTGGATATTTCTAGCTGCTTTATATCTGAGAAGGTAGCAGTAGATAATGTAAACTCTTTTCATGGTGCTCTCTTTTAGCTGGCTGATTTCAAAAGTTTCCTTGAAAAATTTATTTTGTCTTTGCCGATCTTATACTATCATTGATCTGTTTCTTCACTTTTTTAAATTGACTTCAGAAGTTACCCTTTTTGAGGTCATATTCAGACTCATCTGGGCCGTGAGGGATTAAGTTGTTCTTGCTCTGTCCCATACTTAAAATTAACCATGATATCCTTGCTGAATTCCTTTTTCCACATTGTCCATCACCTCCTGGATAATCTCTCCTCCCTATGTTTTCATGATACTGATCTTGCCTGGTTCTCCTTCAATCTGTCTTACCATTGATTCTTGATCTTTTGTTAGAGTTTCATCTAGGTTATGCCCACTAACAATTGGTGACTCCTAAGGTTCTGTCTTGGTTTCCTTTCTCTTTCCTCTCTCACTTGGTGATCTCTTCAACTTCCACAAGTTCAACAGTTATCTCTATGCAGATGATTACCAGATTTATGGATAAAACCCTTGTGTTTCTCCTGAAATCTGATTAAACATCACCAACTACTGTCTTTTAGGTACCTAGAACTGATTATCTTGCAGATACCACAAAATCTATATGTCCAAAACATGACATTTTTTCCTCTCTCCCTCCCCCAACCACCGTAGTCCTAATCACCCAGACTAATTCTTCACTTGAACTAAAAATTTCCATTTTATTGTCAACTCTTGTTTCTATCTTCATAACATTGCTTGTATATCTTCTATAGTTATATTCCCACCAACCATGTGTAGTCTCTCAGCACTATTGCCTGGACAATTACAACTGTCTTCCAATTGTTCTCCCTGTCTCAAATCTCTCCCCATTCCAAGCCATACTTTGTTCAGCTGCCAAAGTAATTTCCCCCCTAAAGTTCAGGTCTGACCATGCCACCTTCCTATTCAATAAATTTCAGTGTCTCCCTATTATGTCCCAGTTCAATTATACAATCTATTTATCATTTAATTATTTTTTTACAACCTGACCTCTTTCAACTTTTCCTGTCTTTTCATTTTGTACTCCTACACACAGTTCAGCCACACTGGCCCAGTTGATGGCCCTCAAATGTAACTGTCCATTTACTTACTCTATGATTTTGCACTGGATTTTCCCTATCTCTGCAACTTTCTCTCTCTCTTCATCTCTGTTTCTTGGTTCTCCTGTATTCCTTCAAGATTCAGCTCAAATTATGTCTTCTTCTGGAAGTCTTTCCAAGGCCCTCTACCCTACCCCAATCCATACTTTTCTTTCTGAGATTATCTTCTCTCTACTTTGCATATGTCTTGTATAAGGTTAGTTATTTACATGTTCTTTCCTCTGTTAGGATGAGAGGTCTTTTAGGGCAAGAAATGTGTTCTTTTTATCCTTTACATCCCTAGCAGTTAGAACAGAATGTGACATATTGGATGAAAGATGATAATGTGTCATAGTGGTCTCAATTGGTATTAGCAAACAAATGACTATGAAAATAATTACAACTTACTTGTACCCATTTTGAGGACTAGAGAAGCAAAAATATTTTCCCTTGTGCCAATGTTAAGTTGAAATAGCTTAGTAAAGATGTGTGTTTCATTGAATTAAATAATTTCAAGTTTCTCGTGTAATTTCTTTTTGCTTCAAAGTCCAGAGCCTCAAGTCTCATAAGATTAATGCTAACTCTCTGCGAAGAAGAGAGTTAGAAATCAGGGGACAAAATTCAAAGAGCTTACATTCTAAAGAGGAGGCAATATTCAAATAACTAGGTACATACAAGATACATGCAGAGTAGATGGAATGGAATCTGAAAGGGGTGGGGAGGCATGGAAAGGCCTCCTGAAGACAATATGCTTTAAACTGAGTTTTGAAAGAAGTCAAGGAATCTAGGAGGCGAAAGGCAAGGAGCAAGATCATTTCGTGCATGGAGAACAGCCCAGCACAAAGGCATGCAACTGTGAAACAGACAGCTAAATGTGAGGAACAAAAAGCAAGCCAGTATAGCTGTATTGTAGAATTTATGGAAGATAGTAAAGTAAACCAATGAAATTATCTTTCATTAAGATGCTTGGTCCAGTCATATGAAGACAGTCATTCAAATGGGAGCCTAGGAAAGTACTTTTATAAGCATTGTAGCTTCTATTACTGAGGAATAACATATGACATGAAGGAACCCAAATGAAGTGTAACTGTTGGAAAAGAGTTGGTCAATCCAAATAGCCCCTTCTGCCCAATAAGCAAACAAAACAGTGACCTATCACTTCTGCCACAAGGGCTAGACAAAAGTAGTTTGTTAAACAAAACATCTAAACATGCAGCTTTTCTATGCTGCACACTTTCTGCAATGGATGTCATGGGCTTCACTAGGCAATGCTAAAATTGGCTATATAGCCCAGTGCAATAATCAGAACTAGGAATAGGAAAAAAAAACCAAAAAACTGTGTGTTCCGATGCTTGTCATGACTGCTTTCATTATAATACGACCATTGATATTTATACTGTTGTGGAGTTTACAAGAATATTCATTACTCTTTATTTTCTCCCTGTCCAGTGACTTTCTGCTTCCATCTTTCATCTATATTTTGATCTACATAACGGCAATCACTGTTAATCCTCAAAGGATGCATTAGTTGTTAAAGAAAAATTTAATGAGAACACCTCAACTGTACCTATGCATCTATTTTAGAGATATAAATGTGTGTACATGAGCATATTGATTATATATGAATACATATAGAAGCTAGTTAATTCCAAATTTATATATATATATATATATATATATATCCAGAAGTTCACAACAGAAGGTTTTACTCTAAATACAAGAGGAGAGGAGAAAAAAAAAAGGAAAAAAAAAGTTGCATGATATCTTTATTATGTATTTAAAACGAAGTTGTACATAAGTCATTTGCACTTTCATGTGCAATTCTTTTTCTATTCTATTACTTTACTGGAATGTTTGTTTTATTTTTTAAGTTCAGAATAAAATAAATTAAATTAAAAAAAAACAAATAAGTTACCAAGAAAGGTGTTTCAGTTGAAATATTTAATGATCTCTCCTCTTAGAATTGCACATTCACAGTATCTCAAAGTTGAAAGGAATCTCAGAGGCTCTGTTTATTACCCATACTTTATATGTGTGTGCATAGACTTGTGAGGCAATAGATTTTACTGCTCACTCTCTTAGATTGTTTTTTTGTGATCCTCTTTAAGTTACTATTTCTATGTTGTAGAAGTTGTCTCTCATTTCTGTTTTGGCGCACACATGCATACACACATATATACATGCAATACACATATACATACATGTGTATGTATATATGTGTGAATATCTATATCAAGATCTATGTCTATATCTATCTATAGATACACATACACACACATACATACACATATGTATATGTATATCTGTGTGTATATACATCCACATCTATGTACACATACATACATTCACACATGTTTTCTCCTTCCACCTCCTTTTCCAGCTTTCATACGTGTGGGTGTGGGTGTGTGTGTGTGTTTTGTGTGTGTATACATATCTATAGTCTTTCAGTAAGTCAGTAAGTACATTCCCTCCTTTTCCAAGGGCCTTAATCTCCATACCTTAAACCTTGGCACAGGAACAAGCAGGTTGGGGGAAAGATGGCACTATTAAAACCATATTATTGATCTATTTATAGGATGAAGTGTTAAGTTTACCTCCAGACAGAATGAAGAAGCAATGATATTTTATTTTTCCTCTTAGGTTGATTCACAAGAAAATAGACAAAATGCTGAATGATTGAGTCAGCAACCAAGAAGATCTCTACAACCTCAGACAACAGGCCAATTTGAGAAGGATAAATATAAAATCCTTCAGTTTAAAAATCAACTGCATGAAGAGAGACAAAAGGCTAATATGGTGTTTCATGGCAATAAGGCCAGGCAGTATCCGAGATAAAAGATATGATCATTCCATTCTCTTCTGCCCAGATCACATGACATATAAAATACTGTCTGACAGTTTTGTCTCTCTGACATTTTTAGGATAAATATTGTTACGGAGAAGGCGACAAGGTTCTGGAGGACTTATGCCGTATTAATTGAAGAAATAAGGGAATGTTTAGTCTAGAGAAGAGAAACCTTAGTGGTGTGTAATAACGTTCTTGATAAATTTGCAAGATTGTCGTATGAACCACGGTCAAATCAATTATTTCTCTAGCTGCCTCAGTTCCTATTTGTAAAATGGGTACCTCACAGGGTTGTTTGAAGGATAAAATGAGAAAATATTTGTAAAGCACTTTGGGAACCTTAATGTGCTATATAAAAGCTAGATGATGATGATGATGATGATGCTGATGCTGATGCTGATGGTGATGGTGATGATGATGGTGATCGTAATGATGATTACTCACTCCCTAAGTTTTATAAAAAGAAGTCAAAATTGCCAGATGATAGGTATATCCATTCCTGTATGCTGGAAATTGCGATAGGGCTAACATTGGAATACTGGTCTGATTTAATTTAAGGTAGAATAAATTCTTTCACCCTTCTGTTGGAGTTGCTTCATCCATGAAGATCTGAAAAGCACTTTAAGGTAACCTTTACATCAGGCTCCAGAAAACAAATGTGAAGTAGGGAAAATTGGAACAATGGTACATTCTTTCTACTGGGAGAAGAGCCTGAAGGTAACTGTTAGGGAGAAGGAATTAAAACAAAACTAAACAAAAATAAACAAGCAAAAAAACCAACCCCCATGCCCTGCAATAAGAAAAGAAAAACAATTCCAGCATCTGAGTTCTCAGCTCCCAGAATAGCTGAGTTATGGGTGCCACTGGAAGCCTGGCCATGCTATGCCTTCTTCTGCCACAGCTACTGAGCAATGTAAGAAAGACTTCCTTTAACCTCAAGCTAGTTGAAATGGCTTCCATGGTGTTTGGGATTCTAGGAGGACAGGGGCCATAATGGGTAAAGTACAAGGATAAGATCTCTTGAGATGTCAGTATAAAAAGCTGTGGTAGATTAGGGCTTCCTTCTAATTATCCAGTAGGGTGCCTTTACGATCCTAGCTAGAGGGGATATTTAAATTTTATGACTAAATTGACATAAAAAAATTTTATGACTAAATTGACATAAATGACTAAATTTTAATTTAACCTCTTCAAATGAGGAAACTAAGATATACTAAGTGACTTTCTTAAGATCACATAGATAGTAGATGAAAACCTGGATGCTAATCAAAGGGTTCTAACTAGAAATCTGATATGTTCCTCCCTTGGGCTTCAATTGACTTTCCTTTCATGTTCATTTTTTTAAATTTTCCCCATGACCAGGACTTCAGGCATGTTTGCAAGTTGGCCTAGGACACGACTGGTATTTTCTTCCTTTTCTCTGCCCACCCCTACCCTCAGCCAGAACTTAGACACATGGAAAGGATACCCATACATACAAAGAGAAAGTCACTGAAAACAATGCCTTTGTGATAGGCACGCTGTTCTACTATAAGATCTTGCCTATTTCTTTCTTTTTGCCCTTCTCCAATTACTAAATGAGAAAGAGACAGCTGCTAAATAAGGAGTGCCCCAGAGCGCACTATTGGATGCATTTGTTGCTTTTTTTGCTTCCATGGAATTGTTATATTGCCCTTATTTGTCTGCTAACTGTTTGAGTAAGACAACTATAGCTACGTCGTTGTTGCTGCTGTTGTTCAGGCATTTTTCGGTAGTGTCTGACCCTTTGTGACCTTATCTGGAGTTTTCTCGGCAAAGATACTGGGGTGGTTTGCCATTTCCTTCTCCAGTTCAAATGAGGGAACTGAGGCAAACAGAGTTAAGTGACTTGCTCAGGGTCACATAGATCTTAAATGTCTGAGACCAGATTTGAACTCAAGATGAATTTTCCTAACTCCAGGCCTGGGATTCTATACATTGTATCACTTAGCTTCCAACTTAAGCTATAGTTCTAGCTATGCTACTTGCTAGCCATGTGACTTTGTGACTCAGTTTCCTATGAAGAAATACCGAGGACAGACTTTTTTTCCTTTACATTATACCAAAAACTTTAGTACTTTATACATTTAAACCAGCATTCATAGATGTATGCAAATATATGTATATGTATGTGTTTGTATATGTATTCATATATTCATATGCACATACACATGTGTGTGTGTGTGTGTGTGTGTGTGTAATCTTTCCCTGCACTGTTTTTATATTTTTAAAAAGAAAGAAGAAGCGGGGCAGAGCAAAGTTCCATCTATTCTGTATTGCCTCCCTTTTGGTAGTAAAAGCCTTAAAAAGACACCAAAAAACTAGGTCTTCTATTTGTTGGTGAGCATTAGACAAATGGTTGGAAGTAATACATGACAGTGGTGAAAATGAAATGCAAACAATTCATGGGCTTCAAGAAAGGTAAGACAAAAGAGACAAATGAAAGCCATCCAGGGTCAAGAGTTATCCTTGTGGATTTCTAGGGGTTAGAAATCCTAATCAAGCTTGACTCCTCATAATAATGTAACCAGAGAATCTGTGCTACCTCTTTAATCTTTATGATGCCCTAGGTCCTGTGGCCATGAAAACCAAGAAAACTACCTCAAGTCTAGTTTCATTATCTTCAGAATGAGAAACTTAGACTAGATACCCACTAAGAACCCTTCCAGCTTTAAACTGAGGATCATATGACACATGATGTCTGTTTATGATCATAAGACTTTGACACTAAGTCCCATTTTCTTTCATTCTGCTGCACTGAAATCCCTCCAAATGTCCCCTTCAATGAAGAGTACCTTCCAATGCAAATTATTTTTCTTATAAAATCCGTTTCTCATGTAAACTTTTATATTTAAATGCCACCAATTGGTTTGATTACTTCTCATGGGATGATTCCCTTAAACCTGGGGTTCCTAACGTTTTTTGTGTGTCATAGACTACTTTGGCAATCTGGTGAAGTCTACAGATTCCTTAGAATTATGTCCTTAAATGCTCACTATAAAACACATAGAAAATCAATTGTACTGAAATAAAATTTTCAAAATATGAAAAAAAAGTTCATGGGCTACAGTTTAAGAAACCAGATATACCTTTTTGTAATTAGGACAGCCAATCACCCACAAGAGGAAGTAGAATATTCCCCTTGGGGAAAATTATTGCACCTGAAATGAAATGCAGCTCATGCCTAACCCTGATTGCCTATATTTTGACTGCTACTGCCCGAGATCCCTAAAGGAGATCCTACACGTGGATGCTAGTTCTGTGAATGCCTTTAAAAGTGTCTTCTCCAGTATTGGTTTTGCCCTGAGAGAAAAGGGATCAATGTGTGGTGTCATTCACCTTACTGAAGGCAAAATGGGGCCAACTGGCACACACACAACATAGGCAGATTTGAAAACTCATTAGGAAAGAGCAGCAAGCAGTAGTAATTTTCCCAGATGAAAATTCCTTGATCTTTTTTAGAGGAAATGTCTTTTAATTGTATGCAGGAGTTCAAATGGACCACGAAGCTCTATAGTATAGCAAATCTCTGTACAGTTTCTCCACAGTTTAAGCGAAGCATTTTCATTACTTCTAATTTAGTTAATTACACTTTACCTGCCTAAAGTCCCATGGCAGCTTCCATTGGATGCAGCAGTTCATTTCCTTGTTCCAAACTGTTGTGCAGCATTGTTGGCAGACTTCTAAAAGCTGGTGCCCTTTCTATTTTCCCCCTAGGAGGGTTGCTTTTCAGTGTCATCAGAGATGACTTCAGGAACAGTGTCTCTTAGGAGATTTATAACAGAGCAGAAATTCTTAAGGAGTGAATGCAAATCCTTTTGTGTTGAAATTAGTCTGGTAGCTATTGTTCATTCTTTGTTCCAAGAATCACTTTATTTATTTGTTTCTTCATGTGGTATTTATTTATTTTGTATAGAAGTTGAATTCATCATGTATTATGCTAACAGAATTTAGGTAATTTTTTATTCCCTAAATTTGGAAATGAAGTTACCATTAAAAAAAAAAACAATTTGTGTCTATAATCTCAATCCCATTAGCCAATCATGAATGAAGTCTTGCTGATTCTACTTTACAATATCTAGTACTTTCTTCCATTCACACTGCTATTCTGAGGCCTTCATTTCCTTTTACATAAAATTTTGTAATAGTTGCATCATTGATCTATCCCTTAACCTGACAACCTAGTCATTCCCCATTTTCATTTCATCTTATAAAAACAAACTAAATCAAAATACACTTGGGATTATGGAATCTTAGAGTTGGAAGGGATGGACTTCAAAGGTTATCTAGTCCATCTCAGTAAAAATTTCTCTGTGTCATCTATGACAATCCCTTAAGTATTCAAAAACAGTTATTGTGTCCTTTCCTCAAACCCAATTATCTCTTTATCAGACTAAACATTCCTAACTTCTTTTTTTACCAATACTCGTTTGCAATTATTTGTTTCTTCACCATCCATGACCTCTATAACCTCTTTGCACAGATATGCCTGAGTTATCCTCTTAAAGCACAATTCATTTTCTTTTTCAAAACTTTCTATTACTTTTTTTTTCTTACTGGAATAAAGTCTATATTTCTCAGTATATTACTTCAATACCCTGTATGAACTGGCTAAAGTTAGCCTTCACCAGCTTTATTTCCTGATATTGTGCTTCATGGTGTGGTGTAGTGGATAGAGTGGATAGAGTCAGACCTGGAACTGTGTAGACTCACTTTCTGAGTTCAGATTTGGCCTTGGATACTTAATAGCTGTGTGACTCTGAGCAAGTCACTTAACCCTGTTTGCCTCAATTTCCTTGTCTGTAAAATGAGCTAGAGAAGGTAATGCAAACTACTCCAGTATCTTTGCCAAGAAAATCCCAAATTCAGTCATGAAGAGTTAAATGTGACTGAAATGACCAAACAACAACAAAAATTGTGCTTCATGTGCCCTAAATCAGAAGTATCAAAAACTGGGCCCCACAGCACTCTCTAGTGCTTTACCAGATTAAAATGCAATTGAGAAATATTTAATGAAATAAATAAAAATAAAATAGAATATATAGTATTGATATGTGATTTTCTAAGTCAATATGCATCCTGAAAAGATTCTTATTAAGGTTTAGTGATTCCTGTTTTTAATCTGAGTTTGACATCATTGCCCTGAATTTTAGCCAAATAGGTATATTATTTGGTTTTCTCTGCATACATCATTCATTTTCTCAATGCCATGTCTTTGGCATGTGACCTTTGTTCAGGATTCTCCACTGTCTATCTCTCCCCACTGAAAATCAACTCATCCTTCTAGATCTAGCTAAAATGATACTTCTTCCATAAAATCTCATGATTTTGAAAACCAGATGCATTTCTCCCCCTACTTCTGGGCTCCAGGGCAACTGATTGTATAAGATAACATATACTAACTTCCATCATAATTATTTATGTCCTGTCTTGGCTATTTTACCAGTTCCTACATTCCTTGAATACAAGAGTTATGTTTTTCATTTGTTTATCCTCAGTAAGACTGAACAACATTGACTTATATAGAGTACTAGATGCTCAACAGCTATTTTAAATGGAGCTGGTAGAAAATGTGTTACTCAAATATCACAAATAAAATATCTTAGGGGGAAAAGTTACCTATATTATACTGGTATCTGTAAAAGAAATATGAATGCTAGGAAGATGGACTTACTGGATTTAATCTCCCTGTGGAGATGCAGGTATTCTGTAGGTAGTTAGTGAGTGGGGACGGTAGTACAGGAAAAAGTGTAGGCTGGATATATAGATACTGGCATTATCTTCATAGAGATGATAATGAAACCTTTGGAAGCTAATGAAATCACCAAGAGAGCTCAGTGATTAAGTCTTAATATCCAAAGTTTTAGGAAATTGGTGCAAATATATAACTATGAACCATTCTCCCAAAAGATAAATAGTTAAAAGATATGGCAAATTCAATTAGATCAGGGGTGAACCAAGGATGGTGATCATTAGAATTATTATTCAGTATCATACTAGAGATTCTAACTATAAAAATAAGGCAAGAAAAAAGAAATTAAATGAATAAGAATAGGCAACAAGGAAACAAAACTATCACTGCAAATGATATGATGGCATACTTAGATAATGTGAGATAATCAAGAAAAAATTAGTTAAATACCTTCAGAAAAGTTTTAGGAATCAAAATAAACTCATATAAATCATCAACATTTCCTATAGTACTAACAAAACCCAGCAGGAAGGATAGAAAGAAAAATTTTGGGGGGCGGAGCCAAGATGGCCGCTGGAAAGTAGGCACTAGCATGAGCTCCCCGCCACATCCCTCCAAGAACCTATAAAAATGGCTCTGAACCAGTTCTAGAACTGCAGAACCCGCAAAATAGCAGAAGGAAGCAAGACTCTAGCCCAGGACAGCCTGGATGGTCTCTGGGTAAGGTCTATCCTGGACGGAGCTAGGAGCGGAGCAGAGCAGAGCCCAGCGTGGGCCATGTGGACCAACCAGACCAGTAGCCGGGTGGAGCGGTCCCTAGTGCCCTGAGTCAGTGAGCTGCAGCAGTTAACAGACTTATCAACCCACAAACACCAAAGACAACAGAGAAGGTTAGTGGGAAAAGCTGCTGGAGACAAGGTGAAAGATCAACCCACAAACACCAAAGACAACAGAGAAGGTTAGTGGGAAAAGCTGAAGGGAACGGAAGAAATTTGTGGTTAGGCCACTGCCCCAGGGGCAGTGGAAGTGGGGCAGCTACAGAACTACAGCTGCAGTTGCTTCCGGCCCCAGGCCCACCTGGTGGGAGGAATTAAGTAGCAGATCAGAGCAGGAGTGCAGAGCTTGCTGAAGATCTAAGTCCAGTCTGGGTTGGAGGTTCTTGAGGAAGGAGGAGTGCTGGTATGCCAGAGCTGGCGCACTCCCCCCAAAACTTGGAACATAGTTCTCTTTACTGTACAAGCAGTCATACCCTGCTGAAAAACTCAAGGGTCAATAAGTTGGCTGGGAACATGGCCAGGCAGCAAAAACGCACCCAGATTCAGTCTCAGACTTTGGAACCTTTCTTTGGTGACAAAGAAGACCAAAATACACAGCCAGAAGAAATCAACAAAGTCAAAGAGCCTAAAACAAAAGCCTCCAAGAAAAACATGAACTGGTCTCAGGCCATGGAAGAGCTCAAAAAGGAGTTGGAAAAGCAAGTTAGAGAAGTAGAGGAAAAATTGGGAAGAGAAATGAGAAGGATACAAGAAAACCATGAAAAACAAGTCAATGACTTGCTAAAGGAGACCCCCCCAAAAATACTGCAAAATATACTGAAGAAAACAGCACCTTAAAAAATAGACTAAGTCAAATGTCAAAAGAGCTCCAAAAAGCCAATGAGGAGAAAAATTCCTTGAAAGGTAGAATTAGCCAAATGGAAAAGTAGGTCCAAAATACTACGGAAGAAAATAGTACCTTAAAAATTAGATTGGAGCAAGTGGAAGCTAGTGACTTGATGAGAAATCAAGATATTATAAAACAGAACCAAAGGAATGAAAAAATGGAAGACAATGTGAAATATCTCTTTGGAAAAACCACTGACATGGAAAATAGATGCAGGAGAAATAATTTAAAAATTATTGGACTACCTGAAAGCCATGATGAAAAAAAAAGCCTACATATCATCTTTCAAGAAGTTATCAAGGAGAACTGCCCTGATATTCTAGAGCCACAGGGCAAAATAGAAAATGAAAGAATCCACAGATCGCCTCCTCAAAGAAATCCCAAAAAGAAATCTCCTAGGAATATTGTTGTTAAATTCCAGAGCTCCCAGATCAAGGAGAAAATACTGCAAGCAGCCAGAAAGAAACAATTTGAGTATTGTGGAAACCCAATCAGAATAACCCAAGGTCTGGCAGCTTCTACATTAAGAGATCAAAGGGCTTGGAATACGATATTCTGGAGGTCAATGGAGCTAGGATTAAAACCAAGAATCACCTACCCAGCAAAACTGAGTATCATGCTCCAAGGCAAAATATGGATTTTCAATAAAATAGAGGACTTTCAAGCATTCTCAGTGAAAAGACCAGAGCTGAATAGAAAACTTGACTTTCAAACACAAGAATCAAGAGAAGCATGAAAAGGTAATCAAGAAACGGAAATTGCAAGGGACTTACTAAAGTTGAACTGTTTTGTTTACATTCCTACGTGGAAAAATGATGTGTATAATTCATGAGACCTCAGTATTAGGGTAGCTGAAGGGAATATGCATATATATATATATATATATATATATATATATATATATATATATATATATGTGTGTGTGTGTGTGTGTGTGTGTGTGTGTGTATGTATGTGTATTATATATACATATATATATATATATATATATGTAGAGAGAAAGAGAGCGGGCGCAGGGTGAGTTGAATATGAAGGGAAGATATCTAAAAGAAATAAAATCAAATTAAGGGATGAGAGAGGAATATGTTGAGAGAGAGAGAATGGGAGAGATAGAATGGGGTAAATTATCTCGCATAAAAGTGGCAAGAAAAAGCAGTTCTGTAGGAAGAGAAGAGAAGTCAGGTGAGGGGGGAATGAGTGAATCTTGCTCTCATCAGATTTTATATGAGGAGGGAATACCATACATACTCAATTAGGTATCTTACCCCACAGGAAAGAAGGAGGAAGAAGATAAAAAAGGGGGGATGATAGAAGGGAGGGCAGATGGGGGTGGAGGTAATCAAAAATAAACACTTTTGAAAAGGGACAGGGTCAAGAGAGAAAATTCAATAAAGGGGGATAGGTTAGGAAGGAGAAAAATATAGTTAGTTTTTCACAACATGAGTATTATGGAAGGGTTATACACAATGACCTCCTTTTCCATTTGGCTAATTCTGCCTTTCAAGGCATTCTTCTCCTCATTGGCTTTTTGGAGCTCTTTTGCCATTTGACTTAGTCTATTTTTTAAGGTGTTGTTTTCTTCAGTATATTTTTCATAGGCATGTGGTCTATGTTGATTTGCTTGACTTCTTAGGGAGGGTGGGTGGGAAGGGAAGAGGGGAGAGAATTTGGAACTCAAAGTTTTAAAAACAGATGTTCGAAAACAAAAAAAAAAGTTTTTGCATGCAACTAGAAAATAAGATACACAGGCAATGGGGCATAGAAATTTATCTTGCCCTATAAGAAAGGAAGGGAAAAGGGAATGGGAGGGAAGTGGGGTGACAGAAGGGAGGGCTGACTGGGGAACAGGGCAACCAGAATATATTACATCTTGGAGCGGGGGGAGGGTAGAGATGGGGAGAAAATTTGTAATTCAAACTCTTGTGAAAATCAATGCTGAAAACTAAATGTATTAAATAAAAAAAGAAAGAAAAATTTCGTTCCAAATAACTGCAGGCAGTATAAAATATTTTGGAGTCTACCTGCCACACACACACACACACACACACACACACACACACGAACTATATGCTCATGATTACAAAACAATCTTCGCACAAATAAAGACAGATCTAAACAACTGGAGAAACTTAATTGCTCATATGTAGGCTAAGCCAATATAATAAAAATGACAATACTACCAAAATTTATTTATTCAGTGCCATACCAATCAAATTATCAATGGATATTATAGAGCTAAAAATATTATTTTAAAAATCCATTTGAAGGGGAAAAAAGTCTAGAATCTCAAAAGAAACTGGAGGGGAGGGGAAAGTGAGGGATGGTCGCCTAGCAGTTCTAGACAACAAAGTATACTACTAAGTAATCATCAAAAAATTGTAACAATCTGGTACTGGAAAAGAAAGAGTGATTGATAAATGGAATACAGCAGGTACAAAGTATGCAGAAGTAAATTATTGTAGTAATTTAGTGTTTGATAAAGTAGGCAATCCACTTTATTGGGGTAAGAACTCATCATTTGAAAACAAAGTCCTGGTAAAACTCTAAAGCAGTCTGGAAGAAATGAGGTACAGACTAACATCTCACACCATATGAAAATAAGCTCAAAATGGGTACATGATTTAGACATAAAAAAGGGTATTATAAGCAAATTAGGGGAAAACTACCCTTCAGATTTTTGAATAAGAGAAGAAAGAGTTCATGACCAAGTAAGAGAAAGGAAGGATCATGGGAGGTAAGATGGATATGTTTTTTAATTAAATTAAATTTTAAAAGTTTTACACAGTCAAAACAAGCATCGTCAATTTTTTTTTTTAAAAAGCACAGAAGGGGGAAATATTTTGCCAAAAGATTCTCAGTTATGTAATTGAGCTAAATTAATAAAAATAAGTACCATTCCTTAATTGATAAATGGTTGAGTGGTATGAGCAAAAGGAAAAAAAAATGTGCCAAATCACTAATAATTAGCAAAATAAAAGTTAAAACAACTCTGAGGTACCAACTCAGACCTGTCAGATTGGTTAATATGATAGGAAATGGAAAGGACAAATTCTGGAGGATGTGGAAAAATAAGTACACAAATACCCTGTTGGTGGAGCTCTGAATTTGTCCTAGCATTCTGGAGAAAAATTTGGAATTATGTCCTAAAGGCTGTAAAATTGTGCATACCCTTTGACCCAGGATTACCATTATTAGTTCTATAGCCAGAAAGAAAGAAGGAAGGAAGGAAGGAAGGAAGGAAGGAAGGAAGGAAGGAAGGAAGGAAAGAAGGAAGGAAGGAAGGAAGGAAAGAAGGAAGGAAGGATGGGACCCATAATTACAAAAATATTTGTATTAGCTCTTTTTGTGTTAGCAAAGAATTGGAAACTGAGGGAATTCCCGTCAATTGCCAAACATTGAACAAGTTGTGGTATATGATTGTGGTAGAATACTATTGTTCTGTAAGTGATGATGAAGGGGATGGTTTCAGAAAAAAAAAACATGGAAAGAGCTGTATGAACTCATGCAAATGAAGTCAGTAGAATGAGAAAGACATTGTACACATTAACAGCAATATTATAGTGATAATAAAGTATGAAAGACTTAGTGGCTCTGATCAATACACTGTTCCACCACAGTTCCAAAGGATTCATGATGAAAAATGCTGCATACCTTAAGAGAGAGAACTGTGTGAAGTTTGAAGCATTTTTTTTCTTTCTTTCTTTTTTGCTTCCCCTCTCCCTCCAAAATGGCTAATATCAAAATGTTTGGCATAATTTCATATGTATAATGGATATAGTTTTTCTTGCCTTCTTAATGAGAGGGGTGAGGATGGTCAAAGGAAAAGAATTTCCCATCCAATCCAACACAAAGAACAACAACAACAAACATTTATTAAGTGACTACTATATGCCAAGCACAGTGCTAAGCACTGGGGATACAATTGATAAAAACAGAGTCCCTGCTTTCAAGGAACCTACAATCTAATAAGGGGAGACAACTTACAAAGGAGGGCGAAAAGTTCAAGGGGAGAAGAGGAGGCCCACACTATATCAATAATCCAGCTAGCAGCTGCTGTGGGGGCGTGAAACCAACAACAACCAGCACACAGAACGCTGCAAAAGCCCAGGTCCTTTTGATCTGCTTTACTAAGGAAAGCAATGTTAAGGGGTTAACAATATTACTTTAATCCAGCATACAAATACCATTTACTTAGTTCAGGGGAAAAAACCAGCACCCTGAATTACAGACCAAATACAATCTGTAGTTATCAACATCTGAGTGTTCAGCTAGAGAGCTCATTACAATGGGTGGCTCAGAGTCATGCACCACTCCTGCTGTGGCTTAGAGCTCATGGAGAGAACACCAACCTCTGTGCTTATGTATCCTGTTCAGGGCCCCTAGGGCCCTGACCTCACCCAGACTGGGTGTGGAAAAGTATCACACCAGATACAAATCAATGACTCCCAATTGTCTCAGTGATGAGAAATACAAAAACATCCCACTTTATCTGCCCTATTCAAACAAAAGCCAGAATCATTAAAGGTCAACAGCAAAAAGTCCCACCTTAATTACTATTACACACACAAGGGCATCTTATTCTGTGCACTTGAGACAAGGCAGGGTAGCAGGTGGAGTGATTTTGAAACTGAACACACACACATATCATACATGTATGTATATGTATATATGTATGTGTATATATATGTGTGTACCTGTGTATATGTATATGCATATACACACATGCATGCATACATACATATATACATATGAGTGTGTATATATATATGTATATATATATATGGAAAGTGAAAGAAAGAGGAAGGGAGTAATCATTTATATAGTGCCTACTGTGTGCCAGGCACCCTGCTATGTGCTTTAAAAAATATTCTCATTTTATCCCCACAACAACTGTGTGACTTAAATGCTGTTTTTTTTTCCATTTTACTATTAAGAAAATTGAGGCAAACAGACATTAAGTGACTTGCTCAGGTCAACACAGCCAGTAAGTGTCTCAAGTATGGTTGTAAAGTCAGACCTTTCTGATTCTAAGCTCAGCACTCTATTCATTTAACCAAGTACCTGCTAAAAATATGGAAATGTTCAAGTGAAAAATCTTTGACATTTAACTTCACACTCTGCAAACTGGAAAAGATGATATTGATATACAACAATTAATGTTGGATGGACTTTGGTACATAAGGCATATCAATACAATTTTGATGAGGCTATGAATTAATCCGACCATTCTTGAGATGTATCTTAACCTTTTGGAAGATATAGGAAAAATCATTAAAATGTTCACACCTGTTATCCCACTAAAGACAAAGGGGAAGTTATCATATAACTTCCACAGAAGCATTTTTGTGGTAGAATAACAATGACAAGCATTAGTTCCATGGACAGAAATGAAATACTCCTTCTTGGTTGAAAAGTGGTAGGAGAGGCTGTGGATTCTGAATATTACAAACATTGATAGATTTGGTTATTTAGTTACTTGGTTTTGCTTAAGTGTTTTTTCTTTATTACAACTAGAAAATAATTCTATGGACTGGATAAGTCCCATTGGAAGATAATAATGGAATTAAAAATAAAATGTAATTGATGCATTTTTAAAAATTACACAATACATCATACTGATACCAGAAGTAGAACCTGTAACCTGCAGTGAAAGTAATTATAGGGAGATAGGACTAAGCAGTAAATGAATGTTTTTTCTACATGGTCTCATTGTGGTAATCTTGCTAGAGGTGTCTTGAAAGCTCCTGACTGTGGTGATAAAGAAATCATGGAGAAAAAAAGCCCTCCCAAAACTAAAAGAACACTGAGAAAAAAACACATGCAACAAATCTGCATACATTTATTAAAAATATATATTTTTCAAACTGCAGAATACATAGATGTTACCCCTTGTTGCTCCTTACTTTTCCATGGTAGGGAAATACACAGATATATAGTATATATCCCTATAGATATTGAGAGACAGAAGGGGAAAGATAGAGAGAGACAGAGAGAGAGAGAAGGAGAGAGACAGAGACACAGAGAGAGAGAGACAGAGAAAGGGAAGAGGGAGGGAGAGACATAAAAATAGAGACAAAGATTGAATCCAAGAAATAGAGAAATAGAGATCTTTATTCTAGCATATCTTGTTTTTCCTATTTCAGGCAGTTTGGCCTTGAAAATGTGTTTTTTTTCCTAAATATACAAATTAGCTATGTGCCCCAAAGACCATAGAGCAATAGAGCTATAGAGCAATTAGGAATCTGCTTCAAGGACCATTCTAATTTTCTGTCGAAGGTTGATGGTAGTAGAGGTGAGAATAGGGGGAAGGATTACCTATGGGGACCTACTATTAAATATATTATCTAGTTTTTATCTGGCAATTATAGATTGATCTTGCATAGTTTCTGCTTGTTTCCTTTTTAATAGTTTTAAACTTAGAGAATGGGTCCCTGAATATTCAAATCACCCAGTATATATTCTATTAATAAGCAAGTGGTATGTGAAGGCTGTGGCCTGCCAGGTAGAGGCTGCCCCTTTCAAGGGAGTATACATAATGGTGTCTTAAGAAAATCTATCTACCACTTTGATATATCCATATCTCCAATTCTACCTGCTGCTTCAATATCTCTACTTCATAACAATTCAGTATTTAAATGTAACACATAGAACTATTGCTCTGGTTTTAGTATATCTTTCAAAATGTGGTGACTGGGAAGTTTGCATGTAGGAAAATTTGTTAATCAGATGCAAAAACAACTAATTAAGACTGAAAAAGTTAACTTCTTTTGCTTACAAAATACCAATGTGACATTTTAAATTGAAATCATTTAGAGAAATATTTATACTATGTTTATATATTTTCTACCAAAAATATATGGTAAACTCCCTCGAAATATCAATTACAATGATCATGTTTATGAAGATGAGTTGATCAATATAATTAAAAGTATAGCCTGGGAATTGTTCTGAGCGTGGTCTTAGAGAATGTTACGACAAAATGAACTAAAAATCTATTTTGAAGCTAGGTAGCTTATTCAAATAAGATTAGGAGCTGACTTTTGGCAAGATAATAGATTGTGCCTAATTATGGCTCTTCTCCATCATCTCAAAACAGCAAAAATGACATCATATATACTAAATGAGAAAATAAGAAGTTACATGGGCTTTTTGTTTCAGTTTATTTGGTTTTAGTTTTTCTGGCATGCCAAAATTTTAAGTATTTCTTGCTAGATAGTGTCTTTATGATTTTCTCAAGCTCTGGCCCTAAGGCTGCCCAGAGTTAAATAATTCCATACCTCTGCTGAAATATAAATCTGTATACCTAACAAGAAAAGTAAATGAGTAATATTTTTGTGCATATGTTGAGGGGTATAGTTCTGATATCTATTCATCTGCCTCAGCTTTCTCACTACAACCACCTTCCCTCCTTATTGAATATGTAAAACAAGTTTCTTATGCCCCAAGCTGAAAATGGTGTAATAACCATCTGCTAGTGTAAGAGTACATAAACTCTCTTACATTTTTACATTTATGGAAAAGACTTGATCTGTGACTTCATTTAATATAGGGACCTCCTGGAATGTGGACGTTTCTTTTAACAGTGCAAACAAGCACTTTCTCTTCAACTCATCTTCTTTGAGAGTTGCCTAAATCATGGAAAGTGAAGTAACTTTCTCAAGGTTACTCACCCAACATGTCTCAGGAGCAGAAATTGAACTTGGACCTTCTTGGTTCCAAGACCAACTCTATCCAGTGTCTCATACTGCTCCAAATTAATAAAAATAATTAATTAGTTATTGTAAATTTCATATTAATGATCAGTGATACTAAGGGATTACCACTCTCACATACCAAATCTAAAAACAGTGAAAATCTTACCATGTTCTAGAATGTAAAATCACAGGCTTCTGCATATCCCTACAGACTTTCACTGAGGGTACCAAGTAGGATAAATCATAAATAAAAAGAAACATTTTGAACAGAAATTTGTTGACAAAGCCAGATCACAGTTGGATCACAAATTTAATGCAGGAAGGGTACTTAGAGATCATTTACTCCAATCACTTCATTTTGCAGGTGAGAGAACTGAGGACAAGAAAATAGATTGACTTGTACAGGTCATACAGTAGATACATCTGCTAGTCTTTTGATGTGGCTGTAAAACTAAGTCAGGGTTACTGGTTTAGGCCCCATCAAGTATTCTTCAGAATTCAATTATTGTATTTGATGTTTGTAAAGCTACCTGATTTTAATGTCCAGTCATGGCAATTTGTTGCCAATTACCTATTTGTTGCTTCCCATGACACGCACATAGTAGGTCCTCAAAGGACTATTCATTGCATTGATTATAACATATAATTACACTGATACAACATCCACTGGTAGTTTTATACCATTATACCATGGTATAAATTTTTTTGTAATTGATTTTTTAACAGGCATCTTGAGAAATGAAGTTGATCTCATTGAAAGAAAAGAGTATTGACCAGCACTCAGTATGGATAAAAGAGCTTATCTACTTATGCTGAATGCAGGCTTATTGCTGTTCTCTATACAGAAGATTCCATCACCCTGCAATGCAATCTTTAAATAATTCATACCTATAAACATGCAGAACATGGTACCTGAAGGGATCATTAAGAAAACAAATGTTTCCCCATCGGCATTTTTGGAAATAACTTTATTTCAGGACCAAATTATTCCAAATATGTCTAAAGCACAGCACTCATTCAAAATTCATTATAAATACTAATTTTGAAGTTGAAAACAGGTTTCTAGTAACATAAGGACAAAAGGAAACATACTGAAAGTTGTCATTGGATTATGTTTTCTTTTAAAATAAAATGTATAGTTTTTTAGATATTTAAAAGTACAAGATGCTTCACAATTAAAATCACTTCTAGGTTTAAATCTAAGGATGTTAGCTCAATATAAATAGTCCATGTTATCTCTACCAAAACTGAATGTTAAAGGAATAATACCTTTATATGTATGTACTTCAGCTGCTGCTAGACTGTGGTAGAGTCTCAGTCTCTCAATCTGAGGGAGGAAGAATTCAAAAAGTGATAACAAGAAAATGAGTGACCCTGACTTTGTGAAACAGAATCACTGTTCCTCATACTATTGACAATTATCTGTGCCCAAGGCTTTAGGTAGAACACTGCATAGACCAGAACAAAGACATACTCATTAGCATACCTATCACTAGAGATCACAAATATATATAGACATGGAAAGCTAAACAGAAACACCAGGTTCCTGCCACCATATTTTTCCAGTGCAAAGACAACTTAAAGTACTTCTCTCTCCCTTCCTTTATGAGCAAGCTTAAAGCACTAACCCAAATTTTCAGTTTCCATATGCTTTTATCTACTTCCTGCATGTATACTCAAAGGAGGAGAGAGACTAAGAGTATATTTAAAACCATTGTGCATAGCTGTTGTTTGCCATTACTATAAACTAACCATTTTGGGGTTCTCTATGTGGAATGGTAGGCAAATACCACTTTGCTAGGCTCTGTGCATGCATGTACACACATATGTATGTGTGTGTATGTATACGCATGTATATACATATATATATATAACATTGTATATGTATATACATATATAGGTATATAGGCATAAATGATCAAAAATTCTAAATAAAATGTACTCAAAAGAATGACAAATTATTAATAATGATGTAAAAGATTGATTCGAATTACTAATAGAAGAAATAGAATCAAGGCATTTCTATAGTTTAACCTTATGTCCACAAATTGGCAAAGCTTAAAAAGAAAATTGTAATTATTTAATGCTTGAGGGTTGCAAAAAGACCATATTCATTTGGGAATGGCTTTTGGTTCAATTTTTTGTTAGATAATTATAAATCATTGATCTTAATCTCTTTATAGAGATAATTTCTGTAATGCTTTTCCCCTCTTTCAATTAAACAATTCCTTTCTTATTCAAACTGGATTAATTTTGTTTTTCAAAAGCTTTTTAATTTCATGTAATCAACATTTTATATTTTATTTTTTGTGATCATCGCTACCACTTGTTTGGTTAAGTCATAGCAGTGAGTAGTATGTGACCCGGTTCCCTTAAACAACATAATGGTCCTCCCCACCCCCAAAAAAGGTTGTGGCTGCATCCTGGTACCAGAAAAAATGGAGATCAGAAATCAGTTTTGGTTCAAGAGAAGCAAGACTTCATCCAGCATTTCTCCCAGATTGTAAAGATCCTGACAGAAGATGGGATGGGGCATCCTGAAGTGGGAGATGACATAGCCAGGCTGAAGGAGGTCTTAGAGTACAATGCCCTTGGGGGAAAATACAACTGAGGTTTGTCAGTGCTCATGGTATTCCGGGGACTGGTGGAACCCTGAAAGCAGGATGCTGACAGTCTACAGAGAGCACTAGCAGTGAGTTGGTGTGTAAAGATGCTCCAGGCTTTCTTCCTAGTAAGAGATGACATCTTACCTGCTCCAGGAACAGCCATGCTGGTATAACAAGCCTTGCATTGGCTTGGATGCCATCAATGATGCCATGTTGTTGGAAGCCTATATCTACCCTGAGATTGGTCAAAACCTTGATCTTATCATAGTTCCTAAGGGCAAAGTTGATGTTACAAGATTCACTGAGCAGAGATATAAGACAATTGTCAAATACAAGATGGCTTTCTATTCCTTCTACTTACTGTTCGCTGCTGCTATGTTCATGGCAGGTATAGATGGGGAGAAAGAACATGCCAATGCCAAGAACATCCTTCTGGAGATGGGGGAATTTTTTCATATAGAGGATGATTACCTTGACCTTTTTGGTGACCCCATTGTGACTGGCAAAATTGGTACTGACACCCAGGACAACACATGCAGCTGGCTGGTGGTGAAGCACCTTCAGCTGGCATCATCTGAGCAAAGAAAGATGTTGCAGGAGAGTTATGGACAGAAAGGTCCAGAGAAGGTTGCCAAAGTGAAGGAACTGTATGAGGAACTTGAATTGCCTACTTATTTCACCAAGTTTGAAGAAGAAAGGTACAGTAGACTGATGCAGCTCATTGAGAAGCATTCATGCCTCCTTTCCCATCTATCTTCTTAGAAATGGCAAAAAAGATCTACAAATATCAGAAGTGACCAAGGAATTGGACATGAGGAGGGGGGCTGGGAGAGCAGGGCACCATCTGTGGAGTTGGGAGAGGAGGTACTCTCAATAAATTTTGGCTTTTAAAAAATGACACAATCTATTCAAGTTCTGTATCCATTGTGAGATTATTTGTCAAATGTTTTAAAATATTGGTCTAATCCTAATTTCTGACAAACTGCTTTCCGGTTTACCTATCCTTTCATGTCTAATTTGAAAAAAAGGTCTTCCATGAGCAATGTATGTTCTTAGATGATGACAACTATGGGTGTTGAGTTTAATTGTGTCTTATGATTTCTAATTTAAGTCAAATGAACAAGCATTTACTAAGTGCCTACTCTGTGCCAGGCATTGCTAAATAGTAAGGATGCAAAGAAATGCAGAAAACAGTCCATTCTCTCAAGGAGCTTACAGTATAACAGGAAGACAGCATGAAACAAGTACATGCAAACAAGATATATCCAGGAAAACGTGGATATAATGTCAGAAGTAAGGCACTAAGATTCAGGAGGACTAGAAAAGGCAAAATGCAAAATATAGAACTCTAGCAGAGAATTGAAGGAAACCAGGAAAGCTAAAAGGGAGAGGTGAAGAAAGAGAGAGTTCTAGGTATGTAAAATAGCTAATGAAAATGCCTAATTGGGAGATGAAATATCTTGTGCTGCAAACAGCAAGGAGGCCATTGTCACTGGATTTCAGTGTGCTTGAGAGGATGTTAAGTGTAAGAAGACTGGAAAGTTAGGGAACAGTCCAGTTATGAAGAGATTAGAAAACTAAATAAAATATTTTGTATTCGACCATAGAAGTGATAGGGAGACAGTGGATTTTATTGAGTAGGGGTTGAACATATGACATGGTCAGACCTGTACTTAGGAAAATCATTTTGGTCAGTGAATAGAAGATAGGTCGAAGTACTTACTCCAATAATAATAGCACTTGCCTCCCAGGGTTGTGAGAATCAAACGAGATAATATTTGTGAAGTATTTAACAGTCAGGCGGATAGTGGACACTTTACACATGCTAGTTATAATAATAATGACAATAATAACAATGATATTGATAATATTGAGTTATTAATTTTCAAATCTACCTATCTCATCCTAATCTCCCATTCTAATATCTCCAACTGCTTTTCAGATATCTTGAATTGGATATCCAGTAGATGTCTTAAGCTCAATATGTCCAAAGCTGACTTCATTTTCTTTCCACCTATCCTCTCACCCACTTCTAACTATTCTATTACTGTTAAGGTCAACACCATCATCCCAGTCCCGCAGGATCACAAACTAGGAGTCATCCTCAACTCATCACTATCTCTCACTCCTCCCACATCCAATCTGTTGCCAAGACCTGTTGATTTCACCTTGGCAATATCTCCCATTTCTCTTCCCTGAAACTTCCACCACTGTGGTACATGCTCTCATAACTTCACACTGTGGGTCTGCCTGCCTCAATTGTCTCCCCACTCCAATCCATCCTCTATTTGTCCCCTAAAATTATTTTCCTAAAGCCCAGCTCCAACCATTTAACCCCCTCCCATCCCCCAACTTTGCGACACACACTTAATAAACTCCAGTGGTTCCCTATGGCCTCCAGGATCAAATACAAAATCTTCTGTTTTGCATTCAAAACCTTTGTAACCTATCCCCCTCCTAACTTTCCAGTGCTCTTACACCTTTCTCTTCAAGACATGTTCTTTAATTCAGCAACATTGACCTTGTTTTTCCAAAGACAAGATATTTCATTGTTCATCTCTGGGCATTTTCTCTGGCTGCCTTCCAATGTCCTCCATTCCATACGTGGAATGCACTTCCTCCTCATGTCCAAACCCTGACTTCTATATCTTTCTTAAGTCCCAACTAAAATTCCATCTTCTACAGAAAGCCATTCCCAACCCATTTTAATTCTAGTGTCTTTCTTCTTTTTATTGTTCACCACTAATTTGGTATATATCTTGTTTGTACATGTTTTCTTGTCTCCCTTATTAGATTGTGATTGGTAGGGACTATTTTTTGCTTCTTTTTGTATCTCTTCTGCATAGCACAGTGCCTGGAAAACAGGTGGAATATAATAGGTGCTTAAGCTGTTTATGGTCTACTTAAGCCTTTTTCTTATTTATCCAAGGGACATTATATAACTTTATCTATAAAAGGTCTTGATTGTATCATGATGAATTAAATCCCAGATATTTTGTGGAATTTTTAGCCATATTGAGTGGACTCCCAATATTGTTGATTTTTGAGGATTTCTTCTATATCTTCCTACTTTACTGAAGCTATTGATTTCAACAGGTAGTTTATTTACTGATTCTTTAGATTTTTCTGAGTAAACCATTATGTTATCAGCAAATAGGGATAGCTTTGTTTTTTCTTTACACATCTTTATATCTTTACTTTTGTGTTCTTGTTCTATTGATATTGCTAATATTTCTAAAACTATCCAAAATAATATTGTCATTTTACTGTTCACATAACTCAGAAGTTCCCTTCTTCAGTCTTTTTAAAATACACACACACACACACACACACACACACACACACATACCATATTTCCTTTGTATGACCAAATCAAAATTTCTAGATGTTGTTTGTTTTCTTATCAATTCTATCATTCTCATGTTTAATCCAGGGGTGGAGAACCTGCAGCCTTTAGGCCACATGTGGCCTTCTAGGGCCTTGGGTGCTGTGGCCTTTTGACTGAGTCCAAGTTTTACAAAACAAATCCTTTTATTAAGGAGATTTGTTCTGTGAAGTTTGGATTCAGTAAAAGGGCCTCACTTGAGGACCTGTAGGGTCACATGTGGCCCTAAGGCTGCAGGTTCCCCACCCCTACTTTAATCAGTTCCCATTTAAATATATGATTGTTAAGTTTGTGTTCTCCATTTGTTTCATGTTAATCTAAGTCAATAGGCCTTCTTACCATACCCCCCTCATACTGGCCTACTCTTTCCCCAGTCCTCAAATTTTACTTTAAAATATTAATATTTTTCCTTTATCTTCTTTAGATCTTGATTTATTTATTTTTTGGCTTTTCATTTTTCTCACTCATTTAAGCTGTTAGTTTAAAAGCTAGCTTTTTCCTCCATTAACTTTCATTTATTGTACATTTTCTGAGTTTTTCTTAGATTTATTGATTTTTCTCTTCCTTTCCATGCTATCATGAATTGTATTTTTACTCATAAGCTATATTCTTATTTGTTCCTCATTTTTATTGCTTTTGTGTCCCTCTTGGTATTGATGGCTAATTAGGCTTGACACGTGGTTTTGGGGAAAGCAAAACAAAACTAAACAAAACAGTTTTTTACATTGCTGATCTGTTTCTGCCTGACATTGCTTCACTTGTGAATTGATATTTCTAAGAAGGAGGAACAGCATATATGAGAGAGTAAGAGGAAATATATATAAGCACATGTTTTCAGAGTATGTAATTTTCACTTGCAACTTGAACTTGGCTTTTTTGAAGATGTTATTACCTTCCCTTCTAAAATTTTCATAGCAGTAAAATAACTTCTGCTATTTGAATTGTCTATCTTTCATATTTGGAGACTCTTCTGGCAGTTTACAAAGTCTGTTGATTGTAGTTGGAATTATTTAACTAGTATGTGTGTTAGAGTTTGAAGACTATGATTTATTTTAATTTTGGCAATATATATTATTTATCTCTATCAGTGCTTTATTGTTTTTATTAGGAAGTGCTATTACATTATTTAAAAGTTCCATAAGTTTTATTATATTATTTCTTTCATTATGGTGTTTAGTTTTGGTCATTTTTGTTTTTGTTTTATTTCTCCTGTTCTTCTAGAAAAAAACTTTTATCCTCATCTCTGTACGCTTTGTATTCAAGGTCATTTGTTTTGGCTTGTATAGAATTTATGGGTTCTTTTAATATTATTTTTTGCTTATATTCTGCCAGATTTTTCTCCTCTATAGTAAATTTGTTAATTCTCTGTTAATTTTTCTTTCACTTCCATAGAAAGATTTTCCTTCATGGAATTTACCAATTTAAAAAAAATTATGTATTAGTAACTCTAATTCGTGACTTGCATTTGACACTAGTTTCTTTTTAATGGATCTTGTTTCTATTTTGAAATATTCTAAAGTTTCTTTTTGTTGTTCTATGCTATATGAGAGAGGGGGGTCATGGGAGTCTCATTAGGCCCTGCTGGTTCATTTTCTAATATTTAAGAACATTTGTATTCTCTTCAAGGTTTTTTTCATTATTCTTTGTGGCTTTAGAATATTTGATGTTCATTTATTAGTTTGTACGCTAAAGTTTTTGTAAGGATTTTTCCTTCTAAGGTATTTTAATGTTTCAGCCTCTTTGTACATCCCTGCATATGTGTGGGGTATTCAGGGAGGACTAGTACCTATGAAGAGAGGGCTTACTGGGCTCTTTTCAGGGCTACTCATTCACCTTTGGTGTACGCTAGTCATCCAACTCTCACCTGTGGCTCCAAGAAGCCATAGCATGCATGGCAACCACACCCTGGTAAACTGTCTCTGATGGGCTACAGCAGCTTGAAGGTGGCCAAAAGGTCTCAAACCCATAGGTGAGTTGGGTAGTTGCCTAGCTCAAACTGAATAACCTCTGGGGTCAAGACTGGGCCAAACTGAGATTCAGTCCCCTTTGATTAAAATTGAGTGTAGTCATCATGTCCTTTGCTGACTCCTCCCTTTGCTCTCTTCCTCTCCTTCATGTGGTTGAGGAGAGTTAACATCAGCTACTTTTGGTAAGTTGTGAAGGAGAAGTAAGGAATATTCAATTATAGTAACTACAGCTGGGGTGGTTCTTATATTAGGGCTTGATACCAGCACAATAGTAACACATTTTTAACCCACCACTTTTCTCCTTTGCTGTCCTATTTTCACTCATTTGGCTGGACAGAATTAACATCTGCTGCTTCTTATGGGGTAGAAGAAGTCACTTCAGTAACTGAGATTTCTTCTCTAGGATCAGACTTTATAGAAGTATGCCAGCTCACTGGTGCTTCTGCTGAGTAGGTACAGAGGCTAGTGTGAAAGGGATGCTGAGTGCTTGCTCTAATTATTAGAGTTCTCTAGTATTCATTCATAAAGTATCTTACACTGTGAAATGTGCTGTCTTCTTTGGCACATTGATTTGTAAATCACTCTGTACCTGGCCTCTGTTTTGGAGGTTTAGAAATTTGCAAAAAAAAAAAAATAAATAAATAAAAGGTTTAGAAAATGTAACTAATCTTTCATCTTATTAGTCAAATATCCCAGCTGTCCCCTTCTTTAATCTTTTTAAAATATACATGAAGAGCATCATAATTTCCTTTATGTATCCAGATTTCTATTTAAGGAAAGAAAGATGATGGAAAGGATTAATCACATGAAGGATAGTGAAAATGATAGAGGGGACAGATAATGGGAGGACAAAAATTTTATTACAGTAATTATGATAACAATGATAACAATAGTAGGATAGGTGATAAGCAGCAATATATGGTGATGACAGAGGCGGCTATGTTACTTAGTATTTTAAGCTATCTTGAAATGTTAAAAGAAAAAACAAAAAGAAACTGGGTTGATGTATAGCTATATTATGAAGTAGTTCACTCAGGCACAGTGAATCTACTTCCTTGAATAATACCTTAGGTCTTATGAATTCATTACTTTACAAGAAATAAGAGGAGTCACAAAACCAGTTGGGTTTGATATGATGAATTTGAGAAGAAATGGATATAAAATTATTGAAAAGACAGAATATAACCTTAGGGGATCTAATATAAGAAATCTGAACCCCAAAGTGATAACACAAGAAATATCACTAGCATTTAATTACCTTGATTAAAATGAAAAACATTCAATTAAACTTATATATTTACCCATGAGACTGAATCATAGAAATAAAATATAAGAAAACTGCTGTTCCAAGCTACACAGAGCTAACTAGCAAGGGTACTCTCATTTGGTTACAGCCAAGGAAACATCAACATATTTAGACATCCGGTTGCCAGCCAAATAGAGGGGAAAGGTAAAAAACCTGTGTCAAATCTCAAAGCCAAACAGTGATTCAGCTTTCAGGGCTATCTTGTTTTAAAATCCAGCTATAATCAATCCATCATTCAATAACTAAGAAAACATTTATTGCATTGTTATTGTATATGTCCTCAATACTTTGCAAAATATAATATGGTGGGAGGGTGTTTCAACAATCCAGCTAGCAGCCGCTGTGGGGGCTGTAAAATCAAAAACAACCAGCTCACAGAATGCTGCAAAAGCCCAGATTCTTTTGATCTGCTTCACTAAGGAAAGCAACATTGAGGGGTTAACAAGCTTACTTTAATTCAGCATACAAATACCACTCACTTAGTTCAGGGGAAAAAGCCAGCACCCTGAACTTCAGAGCAAATACAAACAAATTACAAACATGGACAGACAGGCCAAATACAATTCATAGTTACCAACATCTAAGTTCAGCCTGGGAGCTCATAACAAGGGCTGGCCCAGAGTCATGCACACCACCACGGCTGTGGGTCAGAGCTCCAGAGAAGAGAAAGCCAACCCCTGATTTTATATCTTTTTCAGGGTCAAGGGTGAGTCACACATGAGACTCGCCAACATGACCTAAAATTGTCACAAAGATGCAACTTAAACCCGTGCGGTCTAGAAGCCTCTGATGTCACAAACATATCACTCAAAACCATGTAAATTAGGCTTTCCCTTGAGGCAAGGAGGTCATCAAGGACTCCTAATTTAATCAAGGAAATAAAGGCCAAACTCTTCAAGGGCATGCGGTTGAACTAAGTACTAAGAGCCCATTTTGGTTGCCAATGGATTCTATGTGGCCCACTGAGAATAAACCTTGGTGTTCACTTAGAGATTGTATCATAACAATAAAGGATGAGGTAATGAAGACTGCTATCATGACAGGAACTGCACATACATATTACGATGATCCCTTGGGAGTCCCTCATATGAATTTAATAGTCAGGATAGCTCCTCCTGCTTATAAACACCTAATTTTGACTCTGTTATTTGGGGAAATAGGGAGCCGTCTTTTGGTGGTGATAGATAAGATTTCACAATTAAATGACTTAGGAGACTGGGGAAGGGATAGATTTCCTCAAGAGAGGATGGTGAATAGCAAGCAAATTCAGCACCAAAATAGAGTGACAAGGAAAGAAATGTTCACTGCTCTATTGATAGCATGGGTAGGCATTGAAATGATAGATGGCATTCCAATCAATGAATTGTACAGAATGTACCAAGATAAAGGACTCGATAACAGACAAAATAGGGAAATAAGAACTGCTCTTGTAGATGCTACAGACCCTGAAACCTCACACCCAAGTGAGCCACATGTTAGGGAATACTAGGAAACAGGCCAAGCCCCAGTCCAAATTAAGGAAATACACAGGCTGGATTGCAGACTCCACATTAACTTGACCATATATTGGAAAAATGGGTCAAGTACAGTAACTAGGGCATTAATAGACACTGGGGCAGAGGCCATCCTTATCTATGGAAATCCAGACAAGTTCAGCCTTGGAACTCCTATTACCATCACAGGATTAGGAGGGGCTGAAATATCAGCCAGACAAGTTAAATTGTGAAAGGCAGGAAAAGCGTCAGCAGCATCAACAATGGCAGCAACAACTGAAGCAGAAGGAGCTGAAGCAGTAGGCGCTGCTGGTAGCAGGGCTGACTGGAGAGTACTGAACAAGCACTTGAGGCCAGTGGGTAATCTTCTTACTGGAGGGGGGAAGCACGAATATGATTTGGTTTAATGTCAAACTCCATCATTAGAAAGACTCTTTTTTAGGGATGTATGGGTCTCTTAAGTCATAATTTACCTCTTTGTTTTTTAAAGTTTTCCCTGCATTCTAATCAGTATTTCAATTATGTTTAGACAGTTTGAGGACAGATAACAGATTTCTACAGTTTTCCTAAAATTTTAGGTCTCCCCTTACTTTGATGTTTTCTGTGTAAAATTATTTCAAATCTCAGATCTCCATTCTGACTTCAATTTAGTTCCATTTTTTTTCTCTCTGTTCAGTTTCAGATTATTTCTTGAGTAAAATTTGATCCCTTGAAACAATATCACATATTATGGCATACTCAGTTATATGTTCTTGCTTATCTGAAGAACAAAAAATCACACAAAATTTGAACACAAAACACTACCGCACCAGCAGAATATTAACGGATAACCGTGGTGCCCAGTGTTGGCAGCATGCACATCTGAGATGTAATTCATTCTATGAATTATAATCCACGTAAATAAGATTCATTTAAGTCCAGGAAGTGGAGGGTAGGGTTCTGTTACCGAAAGCCACTGAAGTGGCTAACAGATATTACAATGACTAAGTAGGTCCCAAGTTAAGTTAAATTGATTCAACACTACTGAAGGGATTCATATGTTAAATTTTTGTGTCTCCTAAATTTTGGTGCCCTGATACAAAGCATTAATCATCCCACCTGAGTTATGGGTATGATTCCCAGAATCTCTAAGAAAATTTCCCTTCTTAGGAATGAAGAAAGCCATAACACCTTCTCTCAGGTCCTTCTATTGAGACCTCTTTTGGAGGGTGGGCAGGTGGAGGGTGGGCACCAAAGCTTAGGAAAGCACATTTCAGAGTGTTACATGTTATTTTCTATGTAAGATTTTTGTAACTCCTCTCTTCCTCCCACTAACCGGGACCATGATGCAACCATTCCACATCCTTCCTTTACAACCTTTTTCTTATCTCCTCACATTCAAAAATACAGTCTTAACTATTGTAACTTTTTTCTATTCATGTAGATTCTCCATCCTTTCTTGGCACTCTGCCTTGACTAGTATAAAGATTAGGAAGTTATTCAAGAGCTTGTGGCTGAAGAATATCCAAGTCATCACCCAGAATCACTCTGCATTCTCTTTCTGATTGACTCTAGACATTTAGATAAAAGTTGATAGTTCTTATCAATCACCTTCTCCCAGAAAATTATTTCCAGATAAGAACCAATTTTCACCTGAAACATAATTTAGACTTTGTGTGCTACAATTCAATGGAAAAAGTGATGAGGTAACTTTTAACATATCAGATTTATAAAAACAGTTTGAGGTGATTGCCTCTATTTGTTGTTATTTCTTTTTCATTATTGTTCATATTATGTCACCTCATAATTAGCTTCCAAAAATAGAAATTCAATGGGTGTTATGGGGACAGAATCATGAAATGTTGCAAGTGTCAGTATCCTTAATAATTTTACAAATGAGGAAACTGAGTACAGAAGAAGAAATCTGAACTAGTTAAGACTCTATGGAGAACTGGTGGCAGGGCTGGGTCTAGAATGGAAATCATCCAATTTTGTTATTTTTTTACACTATTCTCCAAACCCATATTGTGAAAATTCATTTAACATATAGCAGATTTTTTTTCCTCTATGATTCAGAAATACATGGAAATTTATGTACTTATTTGAATCCCCTTTTAAGAAAATTAAAGGTGGGGTGGAGCCAAGATGGCAGAGTAGAAGCAGGGACCTGATTCACCTTTCCTCCCAAACCCTTTGCAATACCTGTAAAAAATGATTCTAAACAAATTCTAAAGCAGCAGAAACCACAAAATAACAGAGTGAAGCAGATTTTAAACTGAAGACAACATGGAAGGCCAACAGGAAGTGTCTATTGCACTTTGCTCAGAGTGGAGGGCAACACTGTCACAGACAGGACTAGAGCAGTCCTCAGGGCACTGAATCACTGGAGCTGTGGCAGTTTCCAGACTTCTCAACCTACAAATGCCAAAGATAGCTTCAAAGGTCAGCGGGAAAGCTCTCTCACCTGGGTGAGAGAGGAGCACAGTCTGGCCACAACCCAGCTCCAGCCCCAGGGCAGGACAGGACAGCAACTGCTTCAGTGGCAGCTGCTTCTAGAGCTCTCAGCTTACAGAAGGTGGGAGAACTGAGCAGCTGATCTGGGTCCAGTCCTGGGTGGTAGTCCTGGGGTGAGGATAAGAACTGGCATGGCAGAGCTGGTGGAATGGCTGCTGAGAGGGAACCCTCCTCGCAGTTCCAGGGCAGAAAATATTGCTTGTCATTGCTCACAGACCAGAGAACAGGCCAGGAGAGGAGTAAACACCTCTCTTTTGATCACACCACTTTGGAGGAACTGAGAATTTACAGGTCCCTAGAAATATCTCTGAAAACAGCTGAACAAAAGCCCTGAAACTTGGGGAAGTTTTCCCTCCACTGAACAAAGAGCTCGAAAGTCAAATAATTGGCTGGGAAAATGAGCAAACAGGGGAAAAAGAATAAGACTATAGAAGGTTACTTTCTTGGTGAAAATATGTTTTCTTACACACTTACTGACAAGGAAGATCAAGACATGCAGCCAGAGGAAGACAACAAGGTCAAGGCCCCTACATCTAAAGCCTCTAAGAAAAACATGAAATTGTCTCAGGCCATAGAAGAGCTCAAAAAGGATTCTGAAAATCAAGTAAGGGGGTGAAGCTAAGGTGGCTGCTGGAAAGCAGGGACTCACTTAAACTTTCCCCCAAATCCCTCCAGAAACCTATAAAAATGGCTCTGAACAAATTCTAGAGCTGTGAAACCCACAAAATAGCAGAGGGAAGCAGGTCTCTAGCCTATAACAGCCTGGATGGTCGCTGGGAAGGATCTATCATACCATGCTGAGAGCAGAGCACAGCCTACTGTAGGCCGCACCAAGAAAGACCAGACAGGGAGTGAGCTGGATGAGGCCTTAGGGCCATGAATCACTGAGCTGTAGCAATTATCAGACTTCTCAACCTACAAACGCCAAAGACCATGAAGACAGTTAGTAGGAAAACTGTTAGAGCAGGGTGAAAGTGGTCTGGCCCCAGTCCTGGGGCAGTGGAGGTGGCACACAGGTGGTGGCAGTAGCAGCAGCAGCAGGAAGTTCCTGTGGCTACTTCAAGAGCTACAGCGTCATCTGCTTCCAGAGTCCCTGGCCCATGTGGTAGGAGGAATCCAGTGCCAAATCAGAGGGGGAAGTGCAGGGAGTGCTTTGCTGGCACAGAAGCAGGGTTCTCTTGCTTTGCCCTGCTTATATCTGGGTTGAGGTCCTGGTTGGTGGTTCTGGGGGGAGCTAGAGCAATGCTGAGGCAGAACTTGTGGTGATGGTGGAGTAGAAGTAGCTCTGAAAACAGCAGTGCAGCCCCTAAAGCTTGGGACAAAGTACTATCCACTCTACAAGCAGTCATACCCTAACAAAAATCTCAAAGGTCAAGTAGTTGGCTTGGAACATAACCAGGCAGTGCAAAAGGACTCAGACTCAGACTTTAGAATCTTTTTCATGACAAAGAAGATCAAAACATACAGCCAGAAGAAGTCAATAAAAGTCATAGAGCCTATATCAAAAGAGTGCAAGAAAAAAGATGAATTGGTCTCAGGCCATGGAAGAGCTCAAAAAGGATTTGGAAAAGCAAGTAAGAGAAGTAGAGGAAAAATTGTGAAGAGAAATGAGAGTGATGCAAGAAAATCATGAAAAACAAGTCAATGACTTGCTAAAGGAGACCCAAAAAATATTGAAGAAAATAACACCTTAAAAAATAGACTAACCCAAAAGGCAAAAGAGCTCCAATAAGCCAATGAGGAGAAGAATACCTTGAAAAGCAGAACTGGCCAAATGGAAAAGGAGGCCCAAAAGACCACTGAAGAAAATAATTCCTTAAAAATTAAAATGGAGCCAATGGAAGCTAATGACTTTATGAAAAATCAAGAAATTATAAAACAAAACCAAATAGATGAAAAGAAGATAATGTGAACTATCTCATTGGAAGAACAACTGACCTGGAAAATAGATCCAGGAGAGATAATTTAAAAATTATTGGACTACCTGAAAACAATGATCAAAAAAAGAGCCTAGAGATCATCTTTCAAGAAATTATCAAGGAAAACTGCCCTGATATTCCTAGAATCAGAAGGTAAAATAGAAATGGAAAGAATCCACTAATCACCTCCTGAAAGAGGTCCCAAAAGAAAAACTCCTAAGGATATTGTAGCCAAATTCCAGAGTTCCCAGGTCAAGAAGAAAATATTACAAACAGCCAGAAAGAAAAAAAAAAAACTTCAACTATTGTGGAAACACAATCAGGACAACACAAAATTTAGTAACTTCTACACTAAAGGATTGGAAGGATCGGAATATGATATTCCAGAGGTCAAAGGAGATAGGATTAAAACAAAGAATCACCTATCCAGCAAAACTGAGTATAATATTTCAGGGGGAAAATGGACTTTTAATGAAATAGAGAACTTTCAAGCTTTATTGTTGAAAAGACCAGAGCTGAATAAAAAATTTGACTTTCAAATACAAGCATCAAGAGAAACATGAAAAGGTAAATAGGAAAGAGAAGCCATAAGGGACTTACTGAAGTTGAACTGTTAACATTCCTACATGGAAAGATGATATTTGTAACTCAAGAGACATTCTCAGTATTAGGGTAGTTAGAAGGAATATGTATACATATACATATATATATATATATATATATATATATACATATATATGTATGTATGTATGTATGTATGTGTGTATGTGTATATATGTAATATGTCTATATGGATACATGTGTGTTATACATGTATATGTATATATGTGTACATGCATGTGTGTGTGTGCATGTATGTGTGGGTAGACAGAGGGCAAAGGGTGAGCTGAATATGAGGGAATGATACCTAAAAAATAAAATTAAGTGTTGAGAGAAATTTACTGGGAGAAAGAGAAAGTGAGAGGTATAGTAAATAATCTTACATAAAAGAGGCAAGAAAGAGCTTTTACAATGGAGGGTAAGGGGGAGGAGGTGAGAGGGAATAAGTGAGCCTTACTCTCATCAGAGTTTGCTTAAGGAGGCAATAACATACACACTCAACTGGTTATGGAAATCTATCTTACCCTACAGGAAAGCAGGAAGGAAGGGGATAAGAGAGGGGAGATTATAGAAGGGATGGCAGATTTGGGGAAGGGGTGATCAGAAGCAAACACTTTTGTGCAGCCAGAGAGGGAACAGTATAAATGGAGGGGCAAAACAGGATAGAGGGTAATATAGTTAGTCTTTCACAACATGGCTATTATGGAAGTGTTTTGCATGGCTACACATGTATAACATTTATTGAATTGCTTGCTTTCTCAATGAGGGTGGGTGGGGAGGGAGGAAGGGAGAGAATGTGGAACTGAAGGCTTTAAAAATGAATGTTAAAAATTGTTTTTACATGCAACTAGTAAATAAGATATACAGGCCATGGAGTATAGAAATCTATTTTACCTTACAGGACAATAGAAGGTGTAACAACAATGTTACTTGCAGCTTCTGTGGAGGTGTGAGGCCAATAACACCAGCACGCAGGATGGCTGCTAGCACAGTTTCTTTTATCTGCTTTTCTAAGGAAAGCAATTTTAAGGGGTTTACAATTTCACTATAATTAAACATGCATATGTCATTCACTTAGTTCAGGGGGAAAGTCAACACCCTGAACTCCAGAGAAAATACAAACAAAAAAGTACAAGCAAAATTATGTAAACAGAGCAAATAACAAAAATCAGCACACCGGGTTTCTAAGTGTCTCTCCATAGCAGTACATACATAGTTAACAGAGAGAAAAGCACCAACATCTGGATTTTCAAAGCCAGGGAGACTACTTAACGGCTACCCAGAGTCTTGTCTGGCCAAATCACATGAACACTCTTCCAATGAGTGAGCCTCCAATACAAAAAACATATATATGCACTTCTCCGGGGTTAGAGGGTGTCACAACCATGTGACTAAAACTTATGTAACTTAGGTTTTCTTGTGACTTAAGTAGGTTATCAAAGACTCTTGATTGAAACAAAGGCAAGACTCAATCAAAGGCACTTGATTATCTGAGTGTTGAGAAGCACTTCAAAAGAAAACATAGCAAAAAGTCGCCATTTGGCAGCCTTTCCAGAAGGGAAGGGGATAAGAAAAAGGAGTGAGGGGTAATAGAAAAGAGGGCAGATTGGAGGAAGGAGTACTCAAAAGGCACACTGTCCTGGGATATGGGGAGGGGAGAGATGGGAAGAAAGTTTGAATTCAGAATCTTGTGGAAGTGAATGTCAAAAACTGAAAATAAACAAATTTATATTTAAAAAAAGAAAGAAAAGTAAAGGCAATTAAATACAAATATTATTTTTATAATAACTTTCTAATTAAAAAAAGAATAATAACTTTCCCTAATCTTAAAAATATCTGTTCCAAGAATCAGTACATTTGAAAAAGAAGAGTGGACACACACACACACACACACACACACACACACACACACACACAAACAGACAACACACACAGAGGAAGATACAAGAATAAGCATTTATATAGCGCCAGTTATGTGTTGGGCATTTTTTTCTTTTAAATTAAGTAATTTATTTTTAGTTTAAAACATTTAGTTCCACAAGCTTTTGAGTTCCAAATTTTCTCCCCCTCTGTCTCCTCCCCCACCCCAAGAGGGCATTAAACATATTTTCACATTAGTCATGTTTTATGTCAGGCATTTTGTTAAATACTAATACTATCCATAAAGAAATATAATAACATCATCTAACTGTAAAAGATAACTTGGATTTTAAAACCTTTTAAGAGAAATACATGTATATATATACATATATATACACACCTATGCATGTATATATGTATATAGTTTAATAAGAAACACAATGGCAGAATAATTTAACTTCAGTCAGGTGACTCCAAATTATGTCATCTTCCTACATACATACACACACACACACGCGCATGCACACACACACAAACACACACACATAAGTTCAACAATATGAATATGTGTGTGTATATGTCACTGTGACTATGAAGTTTAAATTTTATTTACATGTGACTTCATGAAATTGGTTTCATAAATGCACATATATTAATATAAATATATCATTCCATATAAAAGCTATACCTATGACATGCATATGTAATTATGTATAGGTATGTATACATGCATGTGTGCACATGTATACTCATGTATATATGTAGTTCGCCTGTCTATGTGTGTGTACACATAAATGCATATGTTTACATATATATGTATTGAAACATGGTGCATTTGATAGAAGGCCAGCTTTAGATTTAAGAAGACATGGATTCAAGTCCTGCTTGTAACGTATACTACATGTGTGAATAGCCATGGGCAAGTCACATAATCACTCAGTAGCCCAGGAAGCTCTCCAAAACTATAATTTCCAGGCAAATTGCAGTTTTGCATTAGTGTAGGAAATCTCCCCAGTGGGAGTTCCCCACACCAATGAAATCACAGGGCTAAATACAACACACACACATATAAAATGGTGTACAAATACTTTGAGACAATCAATACTTTTGATATGATTATATTTTTTGACAGCAATGTTCAGGTATATATGCTCTCACTGATGTGGCGTTGCCTCAACTCATGCCTGATGCTGATCAGAAAAAACCCTAATGAGCTGGCAGGTAGGTGATGCTGTGGGCAGAGTGCTGGGCCTGGAATCAGGAAAATGTGAATTCAGATTCAGCCTCAGATATTTATTACTAGCTGCAAGATCCTGGGCAAGTCATTTAATCTCTTTCTTCTTTCAGTTTCTTCAACTATAAAATAGGGTTGATAATGATATCTCCAGGAATATTGTGAAAATCATATGAGATACTATTTGTAAATTATTTACACAATGTTTGGCACATAGAGGGCATTTAATACACAGTTGCTTACTTCCTCCTTTTAATTAGCTTTCTGTCACTTAAACATTTCATTTTGTGCTGTACATATATGTTTTATTCTTCTCTGGTGTTATATTTTTATTCTTAAGTTTTAAAAGATAGATATTACTCCAAAGAAATATTTGTAAGTTTTAACTTTTGACGTGCATACTTCAATGAGTATTAGAGCTATTTCAGAAGTTTTTGGTGTGAAAAAGTCAAGAATTTCAAGTATCTATAAAGGCATAAGGAGATAAAGTTGATTTTACCAAAGCACAAAAGAAAGTAGGGTAAAAAATGGAAAATAATTACCAAGATCTGACAAACTATAGTGTGAAATAGACTAAATCATCTGTAGAAAACAAAGGCCTTCAGAAAAACACACAAAAAACAACTGACAGTTGTAGTGATTGTTATTGATCTCTCTACAATATGCCAGAGGTTTCTTGAATTTAGAATAATAGGAAGAAGACCAGCAAAAATGAACAACTGAAGAAACAACAACATTTCTCATGGTAAGACAGTATAAATGTATTAGTACTGAAGATTTTTTTAAAAGGTAATTCTTAGTAATTCATTTTAATTTTCTATTCAAAGTTATACCAAAAACTGTTATCGGAACTCTAGGTAAGATCTTAAGAGCTAGGCATTTTTGCCATACTTTAAAATATTAACCCCACCCTCACCCCCCAGTGTTTCATTTTGTTTTGTTTTTCTTCCTGTAGGTTTGGAATTTTGTTTGTTTGTTTTGTTTCTACTTATTCCCCTCTATTGAAGGGGGCAACAACTGTTAGATATATTGATAGACCGAAAAGCAGAATCATTCTAGGATTGCAGAATTTGCCAAGAGAAGTTGGAATACTGAAGTGCAACTTTATATCATGCCATGTGTCATGAAGGTTTAACAAACTTATCTAATAGGTGAAGGTAAAAATGCTTCAGTGTCCTAGGAATTTACATGATTTATTCTCCGTTGAAAAACTATGATCAAGATTTTACCTAGAAAAAATGGATTGTCCATCAAAAGTAAGCTTAATATGGAATGTGATATAAGGTATAATAATGAAAAATCCAAGAATGTATGTCATTAACTTGTGAACTCAATGCTAAATCTCCTGAAACAGATGATTACAGCAAAAGGAGGACATATCGAATATTCAAAATGTTCAAAGATGTAATAATATAAAGATGTAAAAAATTATAAGGATTATTGTATGTCAAATTTCATTATTTTATTTCTCACAAGTAATTTGGTCACTACTGTATGTATCTGAGTATGTATGAATTTGTGTATGTGTACATATAGGAATGCAGCATGTTAAATAGAGAGCTGGTCTTCAAATTAGGAACATTATATTAGCTTCTGGAATATCCTGGCAATTTGAGATATTTTAAATCGTTTAAACTCTCAATACTCTAAGGAGCTATATCAGATTATGTAAGTTGAAGAATAGATGAGGATAAATGCTAGTAGGCAGAAGGACTTTGCTCACCAAGGACTTATTTTTTGGATTGGAAGTATGTTTTCTTATAAATAAGGAATTCCTGATACAGAGCCAATAGGCTACTAAAGCAGATCATGACCCACTCTACATCTTATAGCCTTAGGGAAGAGTTAATTGACTTGCCCAGGGCCATACTGCCTGGAAGTGTCAGCAACTCATATGCAGGTTTTCATCTATCTGAGCTCCAAGGCTGGCTCTCTATCCACCTAATAAAACATTGTATCTCTATGTTTCTTTCTGTTTGTATCTCTCTCCTCTCCCTCATGATTTCATTAGTGTAGGTGCAGGATATAAGGATATCTAGACTTGTGTATGGAGAAGTATCATACTATAATGCAATAAGAGACTGCCTTCCTGAAGAGAAAAAGATCAAGTTCAAATTCTGCCTCTGACACAAGCTGATTATGTGACCCTAGGCAAGTCACTTAAACTCTCAGTGGGCTGGGCTACTCCTTAAGACTGAGTTACAGAGAAGTTGTCACTATGAATTAAAAGAGGGTGTAATCTTTACTAAGAAGGTCCTATCCCATATATGTGTGCGTGTGTGTGTGTGTGTGTATGTATGTATATACACACACACATATACATATACGTATATATGTATGTATGCATGCATGCATGCATGTATGTATGTATATGTACATACACGGACAGGGAAATGGGTATAGATGTGGATACATGTATTTAAATAAACATGGACTTGTACCTATATAGGTATTGTAAATCCTTGTTCATTTTCTAATTTTTGTCTGCATTCTGGCTGATGTTCATGGTACCCTCCCACTCCTTTATTTCCCTGAAATTTATGGATCCTTAAGTGAATGACAAGAAGCATCCCAATCATTTGTGTTGTGTTGCTGCCACCTTGCGACAATTAAGGATTTTTGCAATTCTTTGAAAGTGCTTTTTCCATGATCCTTTTGCAGGCTATAGGGATTATTAAGGACGTTTAACAAAATGAAGAATATGACTAAGTTTTTCCATTTTACAAGGAAACATGATTTAAGAAAAATTTAAATAAGTTCTCAATTGGCACTAATTAAAACATAATACATAGCGAAAGAACGAAAACAATTAACAAGCATATTCAAGAGAAATCAATTGGGAGAACAGTGTGCATGAACATAAAGCTTAAATAACCAAAATAAACAGTGTGTGGTATATTCTATTATTAATTAATCCCTATTGCATATGATATACTTGCACTACTTGCTGGAGAAATTTTTTAAAAAAATAAATAACAATCTCTATTCTCAGGGAAGGGCAGTTAAGTGACATAGTAGAGGGTAAGTCAGGCCTGGAGTCAGGAGTTCCATCTTCTTGAGTTCAAGGTTGGCTTCAGACACTGACTAGCTATGTGACCCTGGGCAAATCATTTAATTCCATTTGTCTCAGTTTCCTCGTCTGATAAAAAAATGACCTGGAGAAGGAAATGGCAATTTACTCCAGCATGTCAGACATGACTCAAAATAACTGAATAAGAAAAAATAAAAGCAAAACAAACAAAAACACTCAGGAAGCTTAAAATATAGTAGGGATATGCCATATATTCAAACAACTTTGTTAAAAATTGAATGAGTGTGAAACATGTGCCGTGATTTTAGATTAACTTAAAAGATATGCTAGTCTTCACTACCCTAACATTCTGTGTACCTTTGCTACAACTTCTTGTAACTCTTTTCAAGACTGCTCATCCACTTGAAGCTCCAAGAAGCTGTAGCATGCACAGTGCCCACGCCCAGGTTAAATTGTCCCTGGAGGCAGGCTAAACCAGGATGAGAGTAAGTGACAAGCTTCAAACACAGTGGTGAATTAGGGGAATGTCTACCCCAAGCAGAATGGGTGGATGAGAACAATTTATTTCAAAGGCCATGAAAGCAGCTAAAGCAAGCTCTGTGCAGAGCTTAGAGCTTGGTCAGTCATCAAAGACACTAATTTCACCACTGTCAGTCATCTTGAGTTTTATCTTGCCACTGGGCTATGATGGCTCTGGAAGAGGGAGGAAGGCTGACAATGCTGCTAAACTCTTTCTCACTTATATGCAATTCAGGTGCAAATTAAGACATCACCTGCTGCGGGGGTGGAGTCAAGATGGCTGCTTGAAAACAGGGACTCCCTTAAGCTCTCCCCCAAACCCCTCCATACACCTGTAAAAAATGACTCTAAATAAATTCTAGAGCTACAGAAGTTATGAAATAACAGAAAGATACAAGTCTCCAGCCTAAGATGGCCTGGATGGTTGCTGGAAAGGGTCTATTACACTGTGCTGGGAGCAGAGTTCAGCCCAGCTTGGGCCATGCCTGAAGAGACCAGGCCAGAGTAGACCAAGTGGAGCAGGTCTGAGGGCCCTGAATTGCTGTTGTGGCAGTTATCAGACTTCTTAACCCATAAACACCAAAGACAATGGAGCAGGTGAGTGGGAAAACTGCTGGACCTGGGTGAGAGAAGTGCAGGTCTCGTCCCAGTCCCGGGGGTGGAGGAGGCAGCAGGAAGCTCAATATGAAGGGATGATATCTAAAAAAAATAAAATTAAGGGGTGAGAGAGGAATATATTGTGAGAAGGAGAAAGGAAGAGATAGAATGGGGTAAATTATCTCACATAAAAGTGGCAAGGAAAAGCAATTATAATGGAAGGGAAGAGGGAGGCAGGTAAAAGGGAATGAGTGAATCTTGCTGTCATCAGATTTGGCTTAAGGAGGGAATAACACACTCACTTGGGTGTCTTACCCTACAGGAAAGTAGCTGGGAAGGTGATGGGGAGGTGATAGAAGGGAGGGCAGATTAGGGGAGGAAGTAGTCAAAAGCAAACACTTTTGAAAAGGGACAGGGTCAAGGGAGAAAAGTGAATAAAGGGGAACATGATAGGATGGAGGGAAATATAGTTAGTCTTTCACAATATGACTATTGAAGAAGTGTTTTGCATAATGATACATGTGTGGCCTATGTTGAATTGCTTGCCTTCTCAAGGAGGGTGGGTGGGGAAGGAAGAAGGGAGAGAATTTGGAACTCAAAGTTCTAAAAACAAATATTGAAAAAAAAGCTGTTTTTACATGCAACTGGGAAATAAGATGTACAGGCAATGGTGTTTGGAAATCTATCTTGCCCTTCAAGAAAATAAGGGGAAAGGGGACAAGGTGGGGGTGGGGGGGAGTGGGGTGACAGAGGGGAGGGCAGACTGGAGAAAGGAGCAATCAGAATATATGCCATCTTGGGCTGGGGGAGGGTAGAAATGGGGAGAAAATATGTAACTCGAAATCTTGTGGAAATCAATGCTGAAAACTAAAAATTTTAAATAATAAAAATAAATTTAAAAAAAGACATCACCCATTGTTCACTATTTTACTCCAATATCGTGATATCATCGGTCCTCTTTGAAAACAAAGAAAAAAATAACAATAAAACTTTAAAGACACAGAAAGACTTCAAGAAGGGGTTGACATTTGAACTGCATTTTGAAAAACAGGTAGTATTTCCAAAGGTGGAAAGGCAGAAAAGGATATTTAAAATATAAGGAAAAGTAAGATGAAGTGTTTTATAAAGATATGTTTTGGAAATAATGCATTACGAATTGACCTGAAACATAAAGTATTTGGAGGGATGTAGCATGAGATAAATATGGAAGGGTACAATGGAGCCAAATTTTAAGACTTTAAATTCTAGGCTAAGGATTTCTTGGGATTAAAGATTTAGAGGTGAAAGGGACATTGATCGAATCCCTCTCATTTACAGATTAGGAAGTGGAGGTTCAAAGAGATTAAATGATTTGCTCCAATGACACAAAGAGAAAAAAAAAAAAACATTTGGGACTTATTTTCTAGGCAATGTGGAATAATTGGAACTTGCATAATTAGATCTGTGTCTCAGGAAGATTCTTCTGGCAGAGGAGTCTAAGATGGTTTAGACTAGGTTGACTAGAGCCATGGATGACTGTTAGGAAGATTTTTGTAAGAGGTTATGGAGAGAGGTAAGGAGGGCCTGAAATAAGTTGGTAGCAGTGAGTATGGTTGAGAAGTGATGGATTAGCAAAGTATTTCAGTGACAGAACTGATATGTCTAGGCAACTTTTTGGATAGGGAGCACATAAATCACTAAATCTCAGAGGTGGGGGAACTTTAAAGTTTTTTATTCCAATTCATACTTAAGCAATTAGGCACTCTTCAATATGCCCAACAAGTTCTTGTTTGAATACCTCGACTGAGGGGTATCTCTCCTCCTAAGACAACCCTTTTTACTTTGGTATAGTGCTAATTATGAGGAAGTATTTCTTTGCAGCCAGACGAAATTTGCCCTCTTTAACTTTTACACATTGCTCTTATTCCTGCCCTCTGTGACCAAGCAGAAAAACGTCTAATCTGTCTCTGGTATAAAATACTACAACATGTGAATCTTGTCTCACCCATGTCTTCTTGTATTAAAGATAAATATTCCTGGTTAGTGTATTGGGAATCAAGATGGGCTCTCAGTTCAACCAAGTGCCCTTGAAGAGTTTGGCCTTTGTTTCCTTGATTAAGGTAGTCCTTGATGACCTCCTTGCCTCAAGGGAAGGCCTAGTTTACATGGGTTTGAGTGACATGTTTGTGACATCAGAGGCTTTTAGACCATGTGGGTTTAAGTCGCATTTTTGTGACAATTTTAGGTCATGTGGGTGTAATAAGAGGGCCGAGTTTATAATCTCAAAGAAGATCATAAACATGTCTGAAAGGTTCGGAATCGCCGGATAGAAGAAACTCTCAAAGTAGAAGGCAGAAGAATCAAAACATTTATTTAGGCTCAACAGTAACCAACCCATGAACCAGCAACCCCATTTTGATATGTTGGTCATAATCTTCCAGGCCCAATAAGTACGCCTTGAAAGAGTAACCAGGAGGCTACAGAGAAACATGATTGCGTAAAGCAAAATCATGTTTCCCCCTTGATGGTAATAAGATTACCCACTGGACTGAAGTCTTTGTTCAGCTTCCTCCCGTAGATCAGCTCTGCTGCTGGCAGCTCCTGCCTCAGCTGTGTCTGTTTCTGAAACTGAAGCTGCAACTGACGTAACTGACGATGTAACTGTCGTAACTGCCTCTGGCTCCAACCGGAAAAGGAAAGAGAGAGAGTCTTCAAGCTGTCCTCTCCCCTCTTATAGGGTTTCTGACATCATCAAGCTCCGCCCAAATGACCAGGGCCGATTGGTTCCTGAGTTGGCTCCTCCCCCTAGGGTAGACCAGGTTCTGGAGCTAACACCTCCCCTCAGCCAGCCCCATGACTCCCCACACAGGAAGCCGTCTGCCTCCCGGCATGCTCCCCGGGCCTCCTGCCCCGGAAGAGCAAGCCACAGTGTCCAGAGGCTCAATGAGGCAAGCTGAGCCATTCAAAGAAAACAAAAGCCATTATGGCTACATTCCACCCCTTGTTATAGGATACATAATCTAATCAGCCATGTATCCTAGAACATACATTGTGATTCAATTACAAAGGAAACTAAAACATATCATTCATTATAAAGCAAAACATATCATTTGGTGACATTCCTAAACATTGGTTTAACGATTCAAATGCGATCCACCCCTAGGTCCCAGCAAGATAATCTTTTCAATCAATCATCCCCAAAATAATTATTAATAATTCAAATGTCCACCCCTAAATCCTTGTATCCATTACATAGGATCAATAATATCATAACAATAAAACAACACAGCAAGGATAACACAAAATAAGTAAACAGAACACTATCATCATTTCCACCCCCCTTGAACGATTGGGGCTCAAAATCTTGGGGTGAGGGGTGAAGGTCTCATTTTCCATAGCTTCTTCATGCTGAAATTGGATGTAGAGATGGCCCTGCCCCCAAAAAGTCCCATTCCAGAGGTCATTTCTTTAACAAGCTGGCAGGAATTCCAAGAATGCTACATGCTTAGGCAGTCACCGGAAAGTGCAGGGTGCTTAAGCCTGAAGGAAACAAAACTAGCAACAAGGTTAGCCAAAACAAAGGACAAAAAGAATAGACAAGTATGGACTATAATTCTTCAGTATTCCCTTTCATGTGATTCACTTGGGTTTGAAGGTTCAACATCTGTAGTATTTGCAGGAGCAGTTCTTATTTCCCTATCTCTCCTGTTATCAAGGCCTTTATCTCTGTACATTCTATATAATTCATTGGTTGGAATTCCATCTATCATTTCAAAACCTACTCCTGCTCTCAATAAAGCAGTAAACATTTCTTTCCTTGTTACTCTCCTTTGGCGCCAAGTTTGCTGGTTATTCACCCTTCTCTCTCGAGGAGATCTATCCCTTCCCCAGTCACCTAAGTCATATAACTGTAAAATCTTATTTATCACTGTTGTAAGACGGCTCCCTACTTCTCCAAGTAATAAATTCAAAATTAGTTGTTTATAAGCAGGGGGAGCTGTCCTAATTATTAAATTCCTATGAGGCAGTTCCATTGAATCATTGTAATATTTGTCTGCAGTTCCTGTCATAATGGCAGTCTTCATTACCTCCTCCTTTAGTCTCATGATACAATCTCTAAGTGAATACCAGGGTCTGTGCTCAGTGGGCCACATAGAATCAGTATCATATCTCTTATTGCATCCCACAGCGGCTAATGCCAACAGAGTAGTCTTGCTATCACCATCTCCTTGCTGATGATGTTCCCTAAAAGCTTGTTGAACTAGAGGATCATGGCTGATACCTATGAATCTCATGCAGTCTGTCCCATCTACTGATATTCCACCGGCCCCTTGATCACTGAGTCTTACCATCCAAGATATCAATGGTTCTCCTATTCTTTGGCTGAATCTACTCAAAATATCTGTGACCTCTTGCGGTGAGAAATCTTCCTGAATTTCCCTTGTAACTGAATCTTCACCTCGGGTTTCTGTCTTCCTCCTTTGTATGGGTCGAGCCCTTGTCTGATCATTTAACCATCTCCTATTCTCTGTGTGAGGCACATCCTGAACCCCAGTAGTGTTTTGTGCCTCAGCCGGCTCTTTCTGGGCTGGGTTGAAATGCACTCTGGGCTTTTTTGGTCTCCTGTTGCTCTTAGCCACATTAATAGAAAAGTTCTCATTTGAGTCAGTTTGGTCTCCTGCTATCTGAGATTCCTCTTCTTCCTGTGGGGTAGGAGTGCCCCTATGTCTTTCACTTAATCTCAATCTTTCGTATACTAGCCGGTAGGCTGATAACACTATCCAGCTTTGCCTAGATAGTGATGCCCCTGACTGAATCCCAACTTCTCGTAAACACTTTTCTAAATCCCTAGGATCTCCTCTCCGTAGCCTTGGTTCCCAGTTTTCACAGGGTCCAGCTTTTTTAGCCAATTCTTTTGCTAGGGAGGAATAAAATGGATCCTCCCATCCTGGGATATTTATCTCTTCCTCTGGAATTGTTCTGCTTCTAAATAGAGATCTTATACCTAGCGATCCTGTTCGTGACGCCAAATGTAATAAGAGGGCCGAGTTTATAATCTCAAAGAAGATCATAAACATGTCTGAAAGGTTCGGAATCGCCGGATAGAAGAAACTCTCAAAGTAGAAGGCAGAAGAATCAAAACATTTATTTAGGCTCAACAGTAACCAACCCATGAACCAGCAACCCCATTTTGATATGTTGGTCATAATCTTCCAGGCCCAATAAGTACGCCTTGAAAGAGTAACCAGGAGGCTACAGAGAAACATGATTGCGTAAAGCAAAATCATGTTTCCCCCTTGATGGTAATAAGATTACCCACTGGACTGAAGTCTTTGTTCAGCTTCCTCCCGTAGATCAGCTCTGCTGCTGGCAGCTCCTGCCTCAGCTGTGTCTGTTTCTGAAACTGAAGCTGCAACTGACGTAACTGACGATGTAACTGTCGTAACAGCCTCTGGCTCCAACCGGAAAAGGAAAGAGAGAGAGTCTTCAAGCTGTCCTCTCCCCTCTTATAGGGTTTCTGACATCATCAAGCTCCGCCCAAATGACCAGGGCCGATTGGTTCCTGAGTTGGCTCCTCCCCCTAGGGTAGACCAGGTTCTGGAGCTAACACCTCCCCTCAGCCAGCCCCATGACTCCCCACACAGGAAGCCGTCTGCCTCCCGGCATGCTCCCCGGGCCTCCTGCCCCGGAAGAGCAAGCCACAGTGTCCAGAGGCTCAATGAGGCAAGCTGAGCCATTCAAAGAAAACAAAAGCCATTATGGCTACAGTGGGTGAGTCACATGTGTGACTCACCTTCGACCCTGAACAAGATATATAAATGCAGAAGTTGGCTTTCTCTTTCGGAGCTCTGAGCCATAGCAGCAGTGGTGCGTGACTGTAGGCCAGCCGTTGTTATTAGTTCCCCAGCTTTGATATTGATGCTTCTCTGGTAACTGTATATTGTGATTTTGTCAGACAGAAATCTGTCTGTTGATTCATGTGAAGCCTACCAGCAGCTTCAGGCACTCCGTGGAGAAATGACGCGAGTCGGGTGGAGTCTGAATCAGAGCTCAACTTTATGCAAGCAAGCAACAGACTTTTATACTGTTTCTTAACCATTATCTAATGCTTCTGAACCGTTAACTAATGCATTGCTTTGTTACTTTACAGGGACTGCTTTGATACTTTACTAGGACATCCTGCCATGTATCTCACGTAGCCCAGCAGCTTAGATACACCATGCTCACTATATTGCAACATTCCTGATCATTCCCATGCAGATGCCCATACTTGAAACATTTCTGTTCTTTCCCATGTGGATCACAGCTGCGAGGGTGGTTCCGGACCTACAACCTCTTATCTTGTACAGTCTTGCTTGCACAGGCCTAGGAGGCTTGCCAAGATATAGTAGAATCTCGATATGCTGTTCTGCACGTCCTCAAGGGTAGCTAGAATAGGCTCAGGCTTAAAGGAAAACCTGTCATTTACCTCTCTCACCATGGACCATCTCAGAGCTAGCCCCCTACATTCATATGTATTTGCTCTGTTTGTGTTTGCTCTGAAGATCAGGGTGCAGGCTTTTTTCTCTGAGCTGAGTGAATGACATTTGTATGTTGGATTAAAGTAAGATTGTTAACCCCTTAACTATGCTTTGCTTAGTAGAGCAGATCAAAAGAATCTGGGCTTGCAGTGTTCTTGTCATCGGGCTTGTGTTGGTTTTTCGCCCCCACAGCAGCTGCTTGCAGATTTTTGCAACAGTTACTTCAGTTGACCTTCAAATGGCATGAACTTGAGGCCTTTCACCCCTCCTCCAGATACTGTCCAACTTGTCAATGTACTTAAAATATGATGCATAGAACTGAGCATAATATACCAGACGTGTTCTGACCAGGTCATACATAGCACAGCAAAACTTTTCCCTGGAAACTGGGATTCTCTTAATTCAACCAAGAAGTAGTCACAGATAACTCCAAGTTTATTAGTAAAGAGGAGAATTCTGGTGCCATTGACAGAAATAAGGAAGTCAAGGAAAAAAAAAGAAAAGAAAGCAAAAAGCAAAAAAGATGAATTTAATTCAATTACACAAACAAATACCTATGTATGCAAAATACTGTACTAGATGCTAAGGATATGGAGACAAAAATGAATCTTTTTCAGATCTCAAGGAACTTTTACTTGACTGGTAGGTCATGGCCTATGCACAGATAAGGAAATAGCAAAATGTTTTCAGGAGGAAGAGAACATCTGGTACTGGAGGGATGAGGAAAGTTCTCTTTAGAAAGTAGCACTTGTGGTAACACTTAAAAAAAGTTAGCCATTGCAGGAAATAGAAATGGAGAGACAGAGTATTTCAGGTAGAAGGAACAGGCTCTATCAATAATGCAGACAGGAAATAGAATATGATGTGCAGCAAATAGAGCTGTTTTGCTGTAACATAAAATTCATGACACCTGGAAACATGACATGAATTTTAAACAAGAAACAGCCAAATTAGCTTTTTTTCAAGAAGAAAATACTCTTATGAATATGAGAATGTCAGAGTTAATTAAGATATTTGTTTCTACTGTTTATTGCTAATGTCAATTTTATAATAAGCATAAACAATAATTTCTGTATTATATGATATAAGGTTATAGCTACATAAAATAAATATATTAAATATTTTGTATGTTATATAATGTAAATATATTTTTACAAATGTAAACACAGGAAATACATTGTTGACCATAAATTTAAATATAGTTATATCAAATTCAAATATACATATAATTATAAAACAAAATGGATAGAAGAAATTTCTTATTCAAGTTTTTTATATAATTGCATAGATAGATATACACACATACGTATAAGTGTGTGTGTGTAAAATGTGTATTGACTCTATGACCATGGGAATATTTTTTCCAAATAATGTTTTTAAATGCAAAAAAATTGTATAGCATTACAAGGGAAACCATTTACATCAAAATACATATGTCTAATTGTCTATCTAACTAGCTAGCTACAATTGTCTAACCAGTTGGCTAGCTATCTGCCTGTCTTTTTATCTAACCTCTTTTCTCAGACATACACATACGCACGTGTGTCCATGCATAAAATTCAAAAACCCCAGATTAAGCAGCCTTGCTCTAAGATATTAAGTTTCAGATTATGCGATGTTGTGTAATGGTCAAGGAATTTTCCTCATTGGAAGTCAGTTACGCCAACGGAGAACAGAAGTTCAACTCAATTACTTTACAAACACATGTATACTCACACAAATGTGTATATAAAATAAAGGTCATAACTAAGTCATCATTCCATGATGGTTCTAGCGTCTTTCTTTTCCACATAGTCTTACTCTTACAGAAATATAATACTCTGGAGATACAAGGGAAAAAATAGTTTTCAAAGACAATTGTGTTGTCCAAACTCTTCTTAATCACAAAGGAACATTTCATTTCTATGGAGTGAAATATTATGCTACTCATGGTATAGTGAAAGTGGAAAAAAGGGGTGAGGGAAGGAAAATGAGAGGTAATCTAGATGTTTACAGTGTCCTCACTATGTACAATGCAGCCATATCAGACTCAGAATGAATGACATGGAATAGTAGGACTGTGCAAATGAGGCATTCTAGTCATGTTGCCAAAAAACTAAATACAAAAGTTACAATTCAAGGGAGAATTTTTGTTGTTCATTCAGGACCTGTTCTGTACTCATTAGGCACCTACTATTAATTGAAGATCATAACCACTAAGACCAATTAACGCATTGCTATAATGATTAGGACAATCACTGAACAGAAGTTTATGAGGAAAGAACTCAAAACCAAACAGACTGGTAGAAGAGAATAATAGGGAGAGGATTCCTCTAAAAGAAGCCAGGGCTTACAAGGGTCGAAAATAATTCTGGAAGAGGAAAATATGTTGGTTTAACAGTTAAAATTGGATTTCTATGTAAAAGGTTATTAGGTAGAAGGAGAGATAAAATACCAGAAACTATTTTGTAAGGGATTAGCAGTGAAAGGTGAGGAAATGGAGACTGAGTTTACTAGACTTTTCTAAGAGTTTGGCTGTTGTGGGGGGCGGGGAGGAAGAAATTTGTATTCATACCACTTAACTAGAACAGGCTGTCAATACTTCAAAAGAAACACCAATTCATCATTATGGATGTTCCATTGTTAACTGTAACAGTAAGGCAATAATAACAATGTAGATGATAATTGTCAAATTATCAAATTGTCAAAATGCCTATGTAGTTTTATATCACAAAGTATACGAGACTCTCCACATAGAAGGTAGAAGAAGGAAACCATTTATTAAGACACTGGAGAATCATAACCCACAAGCCATTTATCTAGTCTATCACAGCAGTAAAGCATTCCACACACAATATAACAACCTGAAGCCTCGCCATCCCAAAACCTTTCTGACCCCCTGCTGTGATCTTCCCCAAAACAAACTCACAGCACAGCTAAGCCAGCCTCTTCAGTTCTAACAATCACAAGGGTGGCCATTGCATTAGCAGCTATAACTGCTTTCTCTCTCTCATCTCCTGTGACATGACTTCCTTTTCCTATCAGGAAGCTCCTCCTACCACATGCAACTTAGGCTTCCTGTGACGTAAGCAGGTCAAATGACCTATTAATGGGTGGAAAAGATCTTCAAATCTAAATTGCTACTACATTAATACAAACCTAAACCTTAATAGATAGCTCCATGAGCCGGCCAAACACATGCTATGAAAGCCCTCCAAACATGGCTAAAAATGGTTTTCAGATCATAGTCTTCCCATAAGCCAAATTGAAAGCCTCTCCAGAATGTAAAGAATACAACGGCATGTTCTGCACTATAGCATAGTCTTATAGAAACTGATATCCCAAGTTATAATAACGCATCAAAGTAGGACATTTATTGAGAACGTCAACTAGATCCCTTTAAGGATAAAGATTAAAGTTTGATTTTCCTTTGGACCAAATCTATAACACTTGGAATAAAGTAGAGAGTTATCAATTACATGGTGAATTTAGATTATTTGAAAAAAATAAAGATAATTTAGAGCCCTAACTTAGTTATCTATATAATCACTTTGAACAGGTGACAGTTATATTAACTTTTTTCTTTATGAAGTATAACATACTCTTTGTCTAAGTAAATCAGATCTTTGGTTGTAGTAATAATCTGTAAATACAGTCCCTTTCATTCATTATCCCTCTACAGTTAGAAAATAGTATGCCTATATAACAATCAACCCAATGTCCATTAACAAGCAGCTTTTTGGACCTCACTAGGTCAGGAAGTTAAGAGGTCTTAACAGATTCAAGAGAGAGAAAACCTAGTATATGAGAAGTCAAGCATACCTGGGTTCGAAATTTACCTATGACACATACTGGGTATGGGACCATACACAAATCACTTAACATTTCATTGTCCCAAAAAACTGCCTGGGACTTCAAGTTACAAAAGTACTGCCAATGAGCACAATGGAGAGAATTTCCACAGAAGGAACATTGAAAACACAGGAACAGATCAAAGTAAAATAACAGATTGAGGTGAAAGATCAGTTTGTGATTCCTCTAAATAGTAACAGCCTTGAACTTTAGTTCAAGTTAGTTGAAGAGATGACCAACCTATTATGTCTGTCTGTCTGTCTGTGTCTCTCTCTCTCTCTCTCTCTCTCTCTCTCTCTCTATCTATCTGTCTATCTATCTCACAAGGACACCAGTAATCTTTAAGATGAAAGAAACCAAAGGGAAAAGAAACAAAGAAAGGAAAAGAAAAGAGGCACAATCTTTAGCGATGCAGCAGGCTCTAGGTAGTGCCTAGTCCTTTCTCCAGTTTAATTCAGATTTGATTTGCATATTACTACTAGTTGATACCCCAAACGGTCAGAATAGAGAAGCTTATGACATTCCAAATCCAACTGTGATTCATATAGTCAATCATAGTGAATTGCATAGCGTTTTTAGAGGAGTGTCTGAGGGGTACTTCGATCAGACTCTCAAACTCATTTCACCCAAAGCTTACTGTAAATCAAGATTGAAATGCATGGCTCCGCAGAGAAAATCAAAGGCCCATTCAGTGTCATCTCATGTTAAATCACCGATCTAGAGCAACAGTGAACATAATCCCTAAACTGCTGACTTGTGCCTGCAGATACGGAGAAAATGAACTATGAAACAATTCTCTGCATCAGATGAGTGAATCTGTAGTCATTACTGATGCATCTACTAAAATGATATACTTAAGTGCCACATTATAGACTCACATGTTTCTTTTATCTATATATAGGTTATATTTTTTCTCTTTTCAATTAGCTAAAATGGATTTCAATTCTTTCTTCTTCCATTAGGCTTTATAAAAGAAAATAAAAAGGGGTGTGTGTGTGTGTGTGTGTGTGTGTGTGTGTGTGTGTGCGCGCATGTGTGTATGTCCAATCTAGCAATTTCATAGTACTGAGCTTTTGGAGGTAGATCTATTTTTATGTTAACAATTCAAAATCATCTTTATATTCATTTAGGCATTATTGAGAATTTGGAAATATGTAATTAAATGAAAGCCCTGAGATCTTCCTTTATAGCAAATGGGATACAGACATCACTTGAAAAGACATGCCATGGAAGCATTTACTGATGCTTCTTGTTTGGATACAAACAGAGCTTGATTTCCAAGTCCAGCTTGACATACAAGAGGAAATTTTATGGATAATTTCCATTATGTTTATGCTACTACTAATGAATTAAATAAATCAAATGAATCACTTAAAATAACTAAGAGATTTGGAAAGTCAAGGCATTTTATCTGTTAATCACTGCTTTTTTTATTGCATTTTCCCCCATTAAATGAAAAACATAAGTTTGGATAACATAAAATTTGAATTTGTAAAATGCATTTGCTTCATCACAGGCCAAAGAGGACAAGATTGGTGTGTATGTGTGAACATGTGTGCATGTATATGTTTGTAGGGAAAACATTAAAACACACTCACACATGCAATGAGGGGGGATGGGAAATTCATGTGAGCTCCAGCTTTAGAAAACTGATGGTCTAATAAAATGCAGACATACTGTATTTTACTTATTGTTCATTCATCTACTTAATTTTGAAGTGTCCAGATAGGTGATTACATCAGCTTAATGATCTTCCAAAATGGAAACTCCCCTGCCTCTTTGCAAATTGGCCAGTTGGTCACTCATATTTCATGTTACAGGTGGGAGTTAAACCCAAATCTTCATGACTCCAAAGTAGGTTCTCTATCTATTACTCTACATTTACTTCATTACATCCTATTTAAACAGTGGGTGATGATTGCATGAGCTTGGTGTGAAGTTACTTTTCACTCAGAAGGCAATGTGGTGTATTTAAAAGAATTGACAAGCAAGGATTTGAGAAATTTGGTTTTGAATTTAAGGTTTGCTACAATTTAGGTATGATCAGTGGAAAGTTCATATCTCTGGGCCGCAATTTCTTCATCTATAAAAGGAGATTGAGCCAGATATTTTTAATATCATTCTAAATCTAAAGTTTTATTATCTATTGCCTAAGTGGAATATGCTTGACTACTCAACTGTAGCCAGGGGACAGGTGATGAAATGTCACAGCAAGATATTTTGCCAGTCTTTTCAGCAGTGTGTGAGATCTTTATATGGACAACTCCCGCATAGTACTCTCCTTTGAATGAAGATAAGCTGACTCCAAATGATTGAGAAAGGAAGGAAGGAGGGAGGGAGGGAAGAAGGAAAAGAGAGAGGGAAGAAAGAAGGAAAGATGAAAGAAGAGGGGACAGAAGCATTTATTTTTTATTAACTATGTGCTGTTTACTATGCTAGGTACTTTTCCAAATCTCATTTGATCCTTACAACAACCCTGTGAGGAGAAAAATGTTATTATTATTATCTCATTTTTATAATTGAGGACACTGAAGCAGAGAGAGGTTAAGTGACTAGCCTAGGGTCACAGAGGTCTCTCTGAGACCTTTAAATCACAATCTTGCTCACTTCAGGCCTAATGTTCTTCCAACTGTGCCACTTAACTGTCCAAGGGAGGGAGGAGGGGATAAAAAGATGTCCCTGCAAGTACTATGTGGGGATATTTTAATTCATTTTGAGGAAAAACCAGCCTTCCTCCCTCCAAGAATAAAATAGGGAGTATTAATAGAAGTCTTCTAGGTGTTAAAGATTACATGGAGCTGCATCAAATAACAAATAGATGAGCTAAAAGCATTTCTTGAAGTCAGCCAATCCAGGACCTGCATGGAGATAATGTGACCAAGAGCAAAACAGATTTCAGGGGCAGAAAAGGAGTTTGCTGATAGTTTACCTTAAAAAACAAATCTAGGATTTTCAGCATAAGTAAACAGCATAAACTGCCAATCCCAAAAAGTAATATAATCTTAGTTTACAAGAAGAGATGCATATGGTCCAGGACCAAGGAATCAGTATTTAAAGAACTTTTGGATTTTTAACTTGGAGAAGGTGGGGGGAGTGCTATGATGTTAACAACTTCCTTCAACTTTTTCAAAGCTTATCTTCAAGAAGAGGGATGAAACTTGTTTTACTTGGACTCCAAAACCATGACTAGGAAGAATGGAGGGGGAAGAGTTAAAGAAATGTTGACTTGATGGTCTAAGAAGAGTGGTAACCAGGGGGGTAAAGGAATCACACATACTGGAGCTATCAAAAAGTGAGATGAGCTTCTATATAAGGTCATGAGTTCCTCCTCATTGGTCATCTTTAAGTAGAAACTAGACATTCATTTTAGAATGTTGTAGAGAGAATTCTTATTTGATTTTGGAGCTATTGAGATCATTTTAAATTCTTAGATTATATCCATCTGGAGTCTTAAGAATGAATGACCCAGATGTATATTGCAGTTCTGTAAAGTGTCTAGGGCTATGATTTCTTCCACCAGAGAACAAATATTTTGGAGGGGCAAATTGGCCAACAGACACTGAGGAGAATTAGAGAGATAATCCACAAAATTGTGAATGTGGCTGCTATGGTATTCTGTTGTTTTTTATTTTATTTTTATTCCAGTTAAATCATTTAGTATTTCAATGCTATCTCTTGCCCCTGGGACTTTTAGCATGGTTAGCGATTAAATTAAATGAATTAGTGGCCTAAATTAACTCCAGATGTTCCCAGTTTGTTTATTTGTTGCTATTGAAATTGCATGTGGGCAAAGAATTCTAAAGAGATAAATTTGCTATGCAAAATCCACAGGATATAAATTACACTTTCTATGGGTCTGGTTCATTTTTCAATTAAGGAGGTGTAGTTGGGGGTCATTTTCAGATGTTTTAAAGACTTGACCAGTTATTTGTAAGTGATATAATCAACTTGGAAAGTTAGTTGTTTCAGAAGGGCTATTGGTCAATAACACATGAATAGGTAAGTAAAAGAATAGAAGAAATTGGTCTTTATCATTCATTCAATGGTAGCTAGAAATGTAATTTCATTCAGTAATGCCATATTTCAGTAGTCATGGTCAGCATTTGCCAAAAGACTACCATGAAAACAACTGAAACATATACCAAAGAGAAATAAAGAGTTAAAATTTTTTTTAAAAAAAAATCAAGCTTTCTCATACCAAATCACCATCTTCTTGGAAACTGTAACCTCAATGCAAAGGGTGACTATGGAAAATTATGTTGAGGAATACGACTCAGGAAAAGGGAATGACAGAGATCAAAGACATAGTCCACACAGAAGTATCAAACTTAAACATCATCGATCTTAATGTAATATAAGATCTGGGGATCCTGTTCGTAAATCTTGCACTGATGAGTCAGATTTCACCAAAAAATCTAGTGTTTATGGGCCTTCAGTTTTCTATAGGTCATCCTGAGGATCTTTTACCACATCTTAATTATATCATGAATACTCCCAGTGATTAGCATGCCAGTATCATTTATCTAATGTACATCAATAGACTTTTTACAAAGGGACATTTACCTAGAACATATAGCAAGAATAGAAGCACAAGGCCAAGATGGCGGCTGGAAAGCAGGGACTTGTGTGATCTCTCCTCCAGGTCCCTTCAAAAACCTATAAAAATGGCTCTGAACAAATTCTGGAACTGAAGAACCGACAAAATAGCAGAGGGAAGTAGGGCTCCAGCCCAGGACAGCCTGGATGGTCTCTGGGTAAGGTCTATCCTGCAGGGAGCTGGGAGCAGAGTGGAGCAGAGCCCAGCATGGGCTGCGCAGACCAACCAGACCAGGAGCTGGGTGGAGCATGCCATAGCGTCCTGAATCAGTGAGCTGTGGCAGTTACTAGGCTTCTCAAACCACAAACATCAAAGACGACAGAGAAGGTTAGTGGGAAAAGCTTCCAGGACAGAGTGGTAAGAGTTTGCAGTTTGGCCACCGCCCAGGGGCAGCAGAGGTGGGGCAGTTACAGAACTACAGCTGCAGTTGCTTCCTGCCCCAGGCCCACCTGGTGGGAGGAATTAAGGGGCGGATCAGAGCAGGAGTGCACAGCTTGCTTAAGATCTGAGCCCAATCAGGGTTGGCAGTTCTTGAGGAAGGAGGAGTGCTGGTGTGGCAGAGCTGGCTGTATAGAAATAGCTCTGAAAATAACAGCGCATCCCCCCCAAGCTTGGATCAAAGTACTCTTTACTCTACAAGGAGTCATACCCCGACAAAAAACTCAAGGGTCAAGTAAGTTGGCTGGGAACATGGCCAGGCAGCAAAAACGCACCCAGATTCAGTCTCAGACTTTGGAATCTTTCTTTGGTGACAAAGAAGACCAAAACATACAAACAGAAGAAGTCAACAAATTCAAAGAGCCTACAACAAAAGCCTCCAAGAAAAACAAGAACTGGTCTCAGGCCTTGGAAGAGCTCAAAAAGGATTTGGAAAAGCAAGTTAGAGAAGTAGAGGAAAAATTGGGAAGAGGAATGAGAAGGATGCGAGAAAACCATGAAAAACAAGTCAATGACTTGCTAAAGGAGACCCAAAAAAAATGCTGAAAAAAATACTGAAGAAAACAACACCTTAAAAAATGGACTAACTCAAATGGCAAAAGAGCTCCAAAAAGCCAATGAGGAGAAGAATGCCTTGAAAGGCAGAATTAGCCAAATGGAAAAGGAGGTCCAAAAGACCACTGAAGAAAATATCACCTTAAAAATTAGATTGGAGCAAGTGGAAGCTAATGACTTTATGAGAAATCAAGATATTATAAAACAGAACCAAAGGAATGAAAACGTGGAACACAATGTGAAATATCTCTTTGGAAAAACCACTGACCTGGAAAACAGATTCAGGAGAGACAATTTAAAAATTATTGGACTACCTGAAAGCTATGATCAAAAAAAGAGCCTAGATATCATTTTTCAAGAAATTATCAAGGAGAACTGCCCTGATATTCTAGAGCCAGAGTGTAAAATAGAAATTGAAAGAATCCACCAATCACCTCCTCAAATAGATCCTAAAAAGAAAACTCTTAGGCATATTGTTGCCAAATTCCAGAGCTCCCAGATCAAGGAGAAAATATTGCAAGCAGCCAGAAAGAAACAATTTGAGTATTGTGGAAACACAATCAGGATAATCCAAGATCTAGCACCTTCTACTTTGAGGAATCGAAGGGCTTGGAATACAATATTCCAGAGGTCAATGGAGCTAGGACTAAAACCAATAATCACCTACCCTGCAAAACTGAGTATCATGCTCCAAGGCAAAATATGGATTTTCAATAAAATAGAGGACTTTCAAGTTTTCTCAGTGAAAACACCAGAGCTGAATAGAAAATTTGACTTTCAAACACAAGAATCAAGAGAAGCATGAAAAGGTAAATGAGAAAGAGAAATCATAAGGGACTTACTAAAGTTGAACTGTTTTGTTCACATTCCTACATGGAAAGAGGATGTGTGTAATTTATGAGACCTCAGTATTAGGGTAGTTGAAGGGAATATGCATATATATATATATATATATATATATATATATATATATATACACACATATATATATATATATATATATATATATGAGGGTGTGTGTGTATGTATGTGTGTATTCATATATATATGTGTGTATGTAGGCATGTGTACATGTGTGTGTGTATATATATATATGTTTATATATAGACAGAGGGCACAGGGTGAGTTGAATATGAAGGGATGACATCTAAAAAAATAAAATCAAATTAAAGGATGAGAGAGGAATATATTGAGAGAGGGAGAAAAGGAGAGATAGAATGGGGTAAATTATCTCGCCTAAAAGTGGCAAGAAAAAGTGGTTCTGTAGGAAGGGAAGAGGGGGCAGGTGAGGGGGAATGAGGGAATCTTACTCTCATCAGATTTGACCTGAGGAAGGAATACCATACACACTCAATCGGGTATCTTACCCCACAGGAAAGAAGGAGGAAGAAGATTAAAAAAAAGGGTTGACGATGGAAGGGAGGGCAGGTAATCAAAAACAAACACTTTTGAAAAGGGACAGGGTCAAGGGAGAAAATTCAATAAAGGGGGATAGGTTAGGAAGGAGCAAAATATAGTTAGTCTTTCACAACATGAGTATTGTGGAAGGGTTTTACATAATGATACACATGAGGCCTATGTTGAATTGCTTGCCTTCTTAGGGATGGTGGGTGGGAAGGGAAGAGGGGAGAGAATTTGGAACTCAAAGTTTTAAAAACAGATGTTCAAAAACAAAAAAAAAAAGTTTTTTGCATGGAGCTAGGAAATAAGATATACAGGCAATGGGGCATAGAAATTTATCTTGCCCTACAAGAAAGTAAGGGAAAAGGGGATGGGAGGGGAATGGGATGACAAAAGGGAGGGTTGACTGGGGAATGGGGCAACCAGAATATATGCCATCTTGAAGTAGGCAGGAGGGTAGAAATGGGGAGAAAATTTGTAATTCAAACTCTTGTGAAAATCAATGCTGAAAACTAAATATATTAAATAAATTAATACATAAAAATAAAAAAAAAAAGAATAGAAGCACAAAATATTCCTTGGTAGCACAGACACATTCTCTCCTATATTATCTTGATCCCTGGAAGAAACAGGCAGGCACATAAAGCAATCACTACAAAGCATTCATAGTACTAAATTCTTTTGCAAATAGAGCAAGGCTGATGGTGGAGTTTTTCTTTTCCTCTGAGAACTTGGCATCAACCAACTGTAGTTCTCATTTCTGGTTGCTTTTCTGGGCTATTCTAGCAGCTCAGCTGGTGTGAATTCTGGAATGAATTCCATCATTCGGCTTCCAACACTCATATTTTTCAAAGCTTACAAAGTAATAACCAACTTCAATATGCTTTCATATAAATGCAGGGAAGAATAAATGCAAAGGCAAAGAAAAGAGGTGCCACATATGCAAAAATCACACTTGAGCCTCGTGGAGAGGGCCTGAAGAACTCTCCCCATTCAGAACCTTACATCAATATCTTCCCTCAGTTGTTACCAGGAAATAAGGAATAAGTCACATTTACCAGTTAGTGCATTCTGAATGCACATCCAGGAGGGGTGGAGCCAAGATGGCCACGTGAAAACAGCATCTTCCTAGAGCTCTCTCACAAATTCTGTGAAATACCTGTAAAAAAGCAAATCTGAGAAGATTTGAGAGAGTTAGAAACCTCTAGCAGTCTGAATGGGGCAAATTTCCAAGCCAGCAGAGTCCGAAAGGTCCACCGGGCAGATCTGTAGGCTGGGAGAGTGCTTGAGCGTGCAGAGCTGCCCCAGACAGCACCAAAGCAGAAGCAGCTCTGGAAACCAACCAGCAAGATAGGCTGAGAGAAAGCTGGGCACCCAAAACTGGTGGAGATCACCAGGCCTCACAACACAGGACAGGAGTCTGTGGAAGTGACAAGAGTGAGATATCAACTCCTAAGGCTTGCAGCCCAAAGTTATGAAACGCAGTCTTCTTGAACTTCCGGGAGACATAATGGCCAGGTAAACGGCTCTAATTGCTCCCCCCTGACCCAGAGAATTCCTCGGAAAAAACTCTAGAATGGAGGAGACAGAAGTGGGGCTTCAGTGGCCTAGCAGTGGCAGTTCCTGAGTCCCAGAGGGGCAGAGCCAGCGGGGTTAATACCAGGAGCCCAGACATACCCTTGCACTGCCAGGGGAAGTGTCAGACACCAGCACAAACAACAAACAGCTGACACCATTGCTGAAGAGCAACAGTGTTGGAGAGCAGCCCCAGAGGAAAAGGAGACTTCAGGAAGCCAGACCCCCTCCCCCACACCTCAGGAAACTGAAGGCTGTAATACACAAAGCCAGTAACTAGACTCACAATCACCAGAACAAGAAACCTGGGACAGAGAGCACTGAGCCCAAAAAGCAGAAATTCACTGTAAAGCCAGGAAAAAGCTAACCAACATGAAGAAGAACACAGAAAAACTGAGGAACATTGATTCTTTTTATGGAGACAGGCATGATCAAAATACCAATTTGGAAGAGTATAGCAATGACACTATACCCACATCTGATACCTCAAAAGGGAATGTGAACTGCTCTCAAGCCCAAAAAAGCATTACTGGGAGAGCTAAAGGAGGATTTTAAAAAACAAATTAGGGAGGCAAAGGAAAAAATGGAAAAAAAAACACTGATGAAATCAAGTCCTTAAAAAATAAGATTAGTGAAATAGCTACGGAGATTCAGAGTCTAAATAGAGAAAATGACACCCTGAGAGGTAAAATCAACCAATTGGAAAAGGAGACTCAAAAGCAAAATGAAGACAGCAACTCATTAAAAATCAGAATTGAGCAAGTGGAAGCTAATGACTCTATGAGGCATCAAGAAGTAGTAAAACAAAATGTAAAGAATGAAAAAATAGAAAAAAAATATGAAATATCTGATTATATGCACATCCAGTTCTGCATAAGCAGTCTATCAAAAATCAGTCTCTTCAACATATGATTAGCAGACCACAACTGGTCAGAGAAACCTGTACATAAGTGCTGGGCTCTCTGTGGCCCTTTATATGTTATAAAGGCAGTAGGAAGTATTGAACATAGCAAGCACAAAATAAATAGATATGAATAAATAGAAACAACTATTGCTCAGAGTATGGAGGTGAACGATCAAAAGTAGTTATCACCTTGTAGAGAGAAGCAATGTAGGATAACGTGAGTTTAAAGAAAACTAAGTGGGAAACCTAGCCAATTTAAGTCAGCTCAAGGATATTTTAAGAATAGAATTGAAAAGAGGGCAAAAAAACACTTGAAAAATGACAAGTAATCTCTCTGGTGAGAGGCAGTTTGGTGTAGTTGAGAGTGCATGAGACTGGAGAGTGTGGAGGACTTGCATTCAAATTATGCTTCAGACACTTATTAGCTATGTAACTGTGAGCAAATCACTTAACCTTTATCAATCTCAATTTCCTTATTTGAAAATGGGAATCTTAATAGGTTCTACCTCACAGGATTGCTGCATGGATCAAATGAGATCAAGTCTATAAAGCTCTTTGCAAACCTTAAAGCTCTGCACAAATTTTGACTTTTATGGAAAAGATTAGCAGATTAAACAAACACAATTCCTATTCCCCATTTAAAGATAGTGTAATCCCCACATTTGAACTTTCATATCACAGTGCCCAGAGTGCTACAGAAGTAGTAGAAATGGCATTGAAAAATATAAAGGTGGGAAAAGCACTTGGACAAGATCATGTATATGCAGAGGAGGTCTATGCAGGAGGCAGCCCTATATTAAGAGTGCAGAGCAATTGATTCTCAAAGTATTAGACAGAGAAGTAATAAGTATGAAAATTCTTGATCCTTATTATTATAAAAAATAAGACCAAGAATATATGCTGAATATATGTTGAAAAAATATGTTTACCTCCCTGTCTCTATAAAAAATTTATGAGAAGATTATATACATATACTACATATACTTATACATAAATGCACATATATGCATATGTGCGTGTGTACATCAGGTATGTGCATATTATATACACACGTGTATATGTATACATGAGTGGGGTGTACGTGTATACACATGTATGTATATACATATACACATGTGTGTATATGTATGTGTATATATACATATATATCCATATATACATACATGCATATATACATGAAGGTATAAGAAGTGATCACAAAGGTTAAAAATTACCACAGAGTATAGCTTCACACTCATACATTTGACTGAAAGGTTTTAATAATACCAGGTTCAATCTATGTATTGTTTATTTTTCATTTCACAGACACAAAAAAGAATACACACATTTGATCTGAAGAGTGAAATACTGCCTCAAAAGCACTACCTTGAATTTAAGAAGCTGTTTCCTATACATTTGTCAAATTCACACAGGGTTCTTTAAGAGAGTATAACAACAGGTAACATAGTATGCAGTGACACTTATTAGAATAAATAACACAGGAAGTAGGAAGATACATGTTCACCAAAGGAGGTGTTTGACATAGTCTTAGTAGATATCTAACACAGTTCTTTTGATAAACCCAAGTTTCACCCTGAAACAAAGACCCATCTGTTTTCACATCAACATTTTTTCAGGGATGTGTTATGGCTACATGCCATGGAATGCTAGAATCTCTGAAGAATTGAAGTTGAGATGTACCTCAAACTAAAACAGCAATAGAAAGGTACACAGTAAGTATGAGCATGCTAAAAATAGATTATAAATACAGAATTAATTGGGAAAAGCAGGGTAAACTATGTCATAAGCAAAATGCTTAAGTAGGAAAATGGTTGAGCTAATCATATGCAGAAAGCATGAGATCATGGACAAATCCTTTTGGTATCCATGTAATGTGAAGAGAATAAAACAGCCCACAGAACATTTGGTAGAGTCCTAATATGGGCGAAGTTCACACATATTCTCAATCTACAATTTTTAAATTCATACCAAAACACTTAGATTCAGCTCTAGATCCATTAGAATATAGGAATATTGATTAACTCCTAACTCTGAGATATTTATTAATAACATGTAATAACATACAAATGAAGTAATTACAACTGAAAACAACTTTGTCATCCCAATTAGATATACACAAATTTTGCCAGAATGGATACAACTGCTAGAGAGCAAAACACAGAGTGAAGGAGACGTTCAATTCTTGACTCTGTTTCATCCTGGCTGTATGAACCTAAGTTGCCCAAGGTCACCTCTGGGCAACTCTCTAAGGCTGTTTCTCAACTGATACAGGCATGAAATTTTCCAAAAAATTCTGTCCCTTAAATTGCTTAACTGCCAGGAAAAAAAGACCTCTGATTATTTTCTCAAGAATCAAAGGCTTAATGCTCCCCCCGCCCCATTTCCTTCTCCTCAGCCTTGGAATTCTATGTAAAAAATGGTAACTCAGATTTCATAAGAATTCAGAATAATAAACCAGGTACAAAAGGTGCTAACAAATAATTTATTACTATAAATATGTAGTAAACATATATGTGCATTAATACATGCAATCTATGGAAATATTTATATAAACTTCTTAACATGATTTGATTCAATTCAATAAGCACTTATTAAGTGCCTATTATGTTCAAGTCACTGTACTAAATGGTAAAGATGCAATTAAGAAAAAGAATCCAGTCCCTGCACTCCAGGATCTTAACAATCTAATAGGGAAAGAAAACACACAAAAAGAATCTGGAAAGAGGTGGGAAGAAGTGGGATGACACCAGAGGGTATCTATGGAATTCAAACCAAGCATAGGCTAGATGAAAAGTGAAGAGTGAGCTGAAAAGTCTGGATCACTGCCCTCTATAAAGGAAAATTTGAGAGGAGTTTAATTCTCCGCCTCCCAGAGGGCTGAAGAGACTGAGGAATTTGGGAAGGAGTTAAATATTCAAGGCTGAGTAAAACAGCTTGATGAGGAGATTTCAGATGATCAGGACAGGCTTTGAAGTAACAAAATTTTGTGAAGCAAGACACATATACTTTAATAATAAAAAAGTCATAGAAATCACAAACCAGGCACTGAAATGAAGGCTTAACTTATTGCTGAGGAAATAAGGGCACTGTAGTCTAGTATCATGTCAGCTTTGTTCTTGGTTGTACTCTAATCTTGTTTCCTGATTCAGGTGACCGGGTTTTTTATTTGCTTTTCATAATACAATCCTGACTCTTGCATCCAACTTACATTTGCTGAGTTCCTGTCTGACATAATTGGCATCCCAGAATATCTTGGTTTCTAGTCCAATACACTAATGACTCCAAAATTCTTCTTTCTCATTCCTCCAGCCCTGACCTAAAATACTGGTGTTAGGACTGTCAACCAGACCAGAACCTGTCTCCAATCCGTTGGTGGCCAGAGCCAAACAAAGCAAGCTTTGACAGAGTCAAGAATGAAGCCGAAGTTTAACTTCAAAGTGAAGGAAACAGTTTGCAAGCAAGAGCACATGTGCTGGAGCCCTGCCCCTAGTGGGGAGTGGGTAGGAACTGCTTTAGTGTGGCTCAATACTTATACCTGTGGCTTCTTAGTGAGCTGTAGCCCTATGGGTAACAGCAACGATGAAGCAAGTTTGATTCATAGCAGGACTTTATGACCAGAAACAATTACGGGATTTTGCTGTGGCTGAGATCAGTCATAGGGTAAGGGGAAAGAATTGTTGTTATGCCAAGTTTAGAGCACAGCTTGCTAACTGGACCTTCTCTCTGGAAAGCAGGGTGTCTCCTAATATCTCCACAAGCCTGCTTTCCAAATACCTGCTTCCAGACCTCCTTGATGCTGAATCACCTCAATTCCTGCCTGTTTCCTACTACAAATTTCCTCCCCTATCACTATAAGGCCACCTACTGCTAGATATCCTTGATGCCTATTACCCAAATGTCTAGACTCTGCCAGGCTTCTTTTCTCCAGTCTATCTAGTTTCTGAATTTTGGTTATTCCTAGGCTGGTCCTAACACATTTTATCTTATTGTCCATAACTGTTGTCAATCACCACTTGACAATCTTATGGCTATTTACACCCCACTGCTAGCGCCTCAAGCAAGTACATAACTCACTAATAACTGCTGATTAGTAGTTATTAACTGTTAGTAATAGCTATTGATTTTTTTATTTAATGCCTTAGAATAGACTCATTTTGAAATGTTCTGCTGGCCTTAAACTAGTTATTAACTTTAATTTCCTTGTAATAGCTGATATTTGTGAAAGAATCTTATTTCTCATTGGAGGTTCATCATCTCTTAAACCCGTTCTCTATAATTTATTCCTTTTTATTATGCTTCCTTTAATGATCAAATCCTAAAAGAAAAAACCTTAACAACCATTCAATTATTTCTAAAGATTATATACTTAATTAAGTAATCAAAAGTCTACCATAATGTAGCAAAAATAAATATTTTAGTAAAATAAAGCATAGGCAATTGTGGGGCACTACAAGATATGTGCTGTTGGCATATATGAAGAGTCTGAAGCAGAAGAGAGAAAATAAAATTCTTCTAACTTTGTAGATCATTTTCTTTGTACCTTTTAATGAACACGTAATCATAACCCAATAATTCATTATTTAAAGAAACTCCCAATTTTCCAGTTTGGCTCTCTGTCATGGCCAAACTACCTCTCAAAAGGACTTTTTCATTTTCTCAACTATTAAAACTTTTTTGAACAGAATTATTTTTTTCAATAGCTTGACATCAGTTTCTTGCCTTTCTACTCACGTGTGTATTAACTCTTGCCTTTAAATACGTAGCATATTATATTATATTCAGCATGTATTTTTAATGCATAATTCATAGTTCAATAAATTTGGGCTAAAATCAAATTGCCTCTGCCAAAGTGGACAATAGTGGAGCTCTGATGCTTTTTTGTCTGGTAAGGATCTCAGACACCTGTATGAGTTCCCTTTTTTAGCAGTGACTGACAGGGCTTTGGAGGAAAGATATGACAAAAATTTTCCAAAATCCAAAGATAATACACATACTTATTTTAAATATGATTAACTTTTTTGTCCCTTTCTCCAAATTTTTCTTTAAGACAAACCTTAAAAAATAATAAAATTGATAAGTTTGAACTTTGTTTTGTTCTCTATTATACTGGGTGCTCTTGGCAGTAATGAATAAGAAACTGACCAAGGACCAATCTTGCTACAAGCAAGGGCAAAGAACTAAGTGCTATTAATTATCTCCAAAATGAATGAATAAATATAAATGGCTAATATTTATTTTGTCAGATATTTCAGCCTGGATCACATTTTTATATAAAAGTATTTGCTTCTCTTTTCTGGTTCAGATTCTATGTATATCCCAGAAATCAACCACTCATCTGCCAGTGCTTTATAATTTCCCAGGATTTGCCTTCACAAAATTTTAATCAACTTCAAATAATTTGATTGCAGAAATAATGACACCCTGAATAATAAATCATTATAGAAGATCTTCCATATTATAGTATAAGCCTGGCTTTTCTTCCTTCCTGCCCCGCCCCCAACCTCCCAGCTCCTGTAAGATCTTTAAACTCTCCAGCTTGGAATAAAGAATCAGACATTCCTTTCCTGCTAGCAGACTGAGAAGCCCCTCTCTGAGAATGCACCTCTTAGACATTCCTCTCTAGGGACTGATAGGCCTGAAAAAAAGATCAAATACACTGTTGAACAAAGGACAGGAAATATTTCTGAAGCTGCTTTTTGAGGACCTAGCCAATTCTCAAAAAGCAAAATGACTGACAGGATCTTCCCCTCCCAAGGGGAGTGGCTACCCTCTCTGGGGGAGAACATGGGGACAGTTAGCAGTGAGTCTCCCCTCTCTGGTGGGAAAAAACTTTCTTTGTTCAGCTCCTTATAAAAGTCACCACATGGGACAGACTCATTGAGATCTCACCCATGGGGAGGATGCTTCACCTGGGACCACCCTGCTTTCCAGGGCCTTGATAGAGCTGTGTAAACCGAGATCTCCTCAGCTTTGAGGGGATCAAAAGCTGGAGTTCCTCCAGAAGGTGATGAATCTGTGTCGTCTGTGTCTTTGTCTTTGTTGTGTTAACTGTGTTTGTCAGAGTATTTCCCCTGTCTTTCAATAAAAACTATGTTCTGTCGGGAGTGTGCTTTATTGCCAGCGCAAATCCAAATCCGAACCTAACTTAGCTTAACTGAACACACCCAAAGATCAAGTATTTGAAATAACAATTCTAGCTATTTCTTATTTCATGAAAATTTCCCTAGTCCCTCCCTTGCTCTCTGAATGTGCAGAGAGCTAATGAGCCAATAGAGAGAGAGGAAATGGTATGGGAGGATCAAGCAGTAAACCACTGAGCTTTATTCCAATTCCACCCGTGCAACAATCTAAAAATATTTTAGGCAGAAGAAAATGTATTTCTGATAGTAAATACTGAAGTTATGACTGTTCTGGCGATCAAATGGTTGAATAAGTATTGATTATGCTGGGTTGCCAGGTCAGTCAGTGCAGTTTTATTATTTTACATGGGGCAAGATTAGCAGTAATGTGATGTTCAATTGCTTTTATTTATAATTCTCTAATGTTCCAGTCTAAGAATTGCTTTGGTGCCCTGAATATTCTGCAAAGATTCACAGCCTCATTTACATGTTGACTCAACCTGGTTTGGCATTTGTGATAATGATCCAGAAACCTTTATAGGCTTCACAAAGGAGACTAATATTACACTGGCATTTTGTTTGTTTGCTACTCTGTACTGTTTATGATGTTTTAATGTTTGTAGATTATTATTGCCATTTTAATGGCTTGTGGATGAATTGCAATGTGCTACTAGCTCTTTGTCAAAAAAAAAGGAAAGTCATCGAGACATTTCTAACACTGTCACTTTAAAGGCATAGATAAACTTACAAACTATCTCCGTTCAATGCTATATTCATTATAGATAAATTCTTGGACAAGAGTTTGTGATTATTATTTCAGAGCAGTTCCCATTATATATTTCCTATGCCTTCCCTCCTTCCCTCAACCAGGTAATAAATCTTTTGATATTTACTTCTTGCTGTGATATTAATGGGGACCACAATGGATATAAAACTAATTACTTAAAATACCAATAATAAAAGTAATGATTTATGCATTGTGCACTCTGGCTTCTGAAAAGATTTTCAATAATGTGTGTCAAGTGCTAATTAGACTGATCAATAAAGACATTAAGCTTCATTTTAGGGGGTAGGGAGGAAAACTTATTTGAGAAATGATTAAAACTAGAGGAAATATCTCAAATCTCTAGTATATATATGTATGATGACTATAAAACCAAGAATCTAGGTGATGGATGAGAAAGAAGCCTCAAAATTCAGTGGGAGTGTAGCTTCATTTTCAAAGGCATCTGGAATTGAAATGGTTATTCTCCTTATGATTAAGCAGATTTCATTGTGGCAATAGGCTTGCAAACTTGTTGGGAAGAGGTGGAGAGTCAGACTCCACTTTTGTTAGGAGTGGTCCTGAGTTACACAAAGGGAATCCTTAATCTGCAGCTGAGACTGTAATGGCTAGAAGATGTGAAGATGTACCTGAGTCTTTTTTTCCCTAAACAAAGTCAGTCAGTGAGTCACTTAGTAGATGTTTATTAAGCACTTACTAAATGTGGAGCTTCAGGGATATAAAGACAGGCAAAGGATAATGCCTGCCTTCAAAAAGCTTACAATTTAATGATGTAGATAAACCCCTACAGAACAGCTGACAAAGACTAGAACCATCTGTTGGGAGATTGTAGGCAGCATCAGAATATGCAGATCACCAAAGATGGAAGTACTAGGATTTTGAAGGCTGTTAGTAGAAAACAAGTACTGTAAAGCCATCTTAAAATCATAGAGGCAGCATCTGCCACATGGGCCATGACAGTAAGTGATTAATCTTTGGTCACTGTTGGGTATTATTTCTTAGGAAATCTAATATCCATTCTATATATCTCTTTAGCTTGAGAATAAATCCATTTATTCTTTAAGCCTTATGCTAGCAAAGGGAGTTGAAGATAGTGTTTTGAGTGGAGTTGGAAAAGCAGTTCTCACATTTTCTGGTTAAGTAGCAAATGAGCCAGAAAAGTGAAGTTCACCAAAATTGTGCACATGAGAGCTCTTTGTGTCATAAGGGAGCCTCTGACAAAAGACTTAAATAGTCAATTAAAATACTTTAAATGGTATCTATACCATACTATCCATGACAGTCTACAACTTGAAAGAAAGAAAAAATCTTGGGGAAGGGTGCCTACTGAGTGTCTTGTATTAATAGCCAATCTCTCTCATTTTCTATTTGCTATTTAGTCACAATGTGGGTGATTTAGGAGAACTTATTGTTATTAGAAAAAAAGAAATAAACTTACCATATTTATTTTTATTTTAAATATTTATTTTATTCTGAATTTAAGAAATAAAATAAGCACTTTCATAATAAGTAGAATAGAAAAAAAGATGATTGTACACAAAACTACAAATCTATTATGCACAACTTGCTATTGCTTTTAAATATATAACAAAGTTATCATGTAACCTTCTTTATGTTTACTTCTTCTTAGAAATAAGAGTTGGACAATATAAAGATAAGAAGAAAATTGCATAGATGGAATTTGATCTAAAGATATGAACTAGATATTGACTGTAGGTGCAAGCAATGTGGAATAAATTGAAATAAAGAATAATCTTCAGGAACTTATGCTAGCCCAGAATCTACTGTGATTGTAAGAGAAGCAGGGCCAAAGGCAATCTCAGAAGATGTAAAAGGATTAAGGTGTATTCAGGAAGATTAAATAAAATTCAGAATAGAAGATAAAGAGGTAATGTCAGAACAGGGGTGCGGAGCCAAGATGGCAATGTGAAAACAAGGACTCCCTTGAGCTCTCGCCAAAATCCCTCCAAATACCTATAAAAATGACTCCAAATTCAAGAACTGGTCTGGATGGTTTCTAGGAAGGGTATATCACACCAAGCTGGGAGCAGAGCACAGCCCAGGGTGGGCTGTGCCAGGACAGACCAGGTGTGAGCAGAACAATCAGAGCAGGTCTCAGGGCACTGAATCTCTGGCAGTTATGGCACTTTCCAGACTTCTCAACCCACAAATGCCAAAGACAATGGAGCAGGTCTGTGGGAAAACTGTTGGACCTGGATGAGAGAGGGGCTTGGTCTGGCCCCAGCCCCAGGGCAGCAGAAGTGGCTGCAGCAGTGGTAGTAGCAGCAGCAGCAGCATGGCAGCTGCTTCCAGAGCTTCATGCCCACAAATGGTGGGGAGAATCAAGTGGCTGATCAGAGTGGGAGTGCAGGGATCTCTTTGCTGGCAGTGAAGCAGGTTTTTCTTACTTTGCCCTGTTTGGATCAGGGTCACAGTCCTGGCTGGCAGTCCTTGAGGAAGGAGGAGTTCTGGGGTGGCAGAGTTTGTGGTGGCTATGGAGAGGGATTCCTCCTGGTAGTTAGAGGGCAGAAAGGAGTGCTTGCACCCACAGACCAGAGGAATATCTGTCATACCCTGACAAAGAGCTCAAAAGTCAAGTAATTGGCTAGAGAAATGAGCAAAGAGCATAAAAGGACTCAGACTACAGAATCTTACTTTGGTGACAAAGAAGATCAAAACAAATAGCCAGAAAAAGTCAACAAAGTCAAAGATCTTACATCAAAAGCTTCCAAGAAAAATATGAATTAGTCTCAGGCCATGGTAGAGCTCAAAAAGGATTTGGAAAGTCAAGTAATAGGAAAGGAAAAATTGGGAAGAGAAATGAGAATGATGCAAGAAAATAATGAAAAAAAACAAGTCAACTACTTACTAAAGGAGACCCCAAAAAATACTGAAGAAAATAACACTTTAAATATAGACTAACCCAAATGACAAAAGAGGTCCAAAAAGCCAATGAGGAGAAGAATACCTTAAAAGGCAGAATTAGGCAAATGGAAAAGGAGGTCCAAAAGACCACTGGAGAAAATACTACCTTAAAAATTGAAATAGAGGGGGCAGAGACAAGATGGCAGCTGGAAAGCAGGGACTTGGGTGAGCTCCCCTCCAGGTCCCTCCAAACACCTGTAAAAATGGCTCTGAACAAATTCTAGAATTGCAGAACCCATGAAATAACAGAGGGAAGCAGGTCTATCACACTGAATGGGGAGTGGAGCAGAGCAGAGTACAGCGTGAGCTGCACCTGGACCAACCAGCCAGAGGCAGGTGGAACAGGCCGTAGTGTCCTGAATCAGTGAGCTGTGGCAGTTACCAGACTTCTCAACCCACAAACACCAAAGACAACAGAGAAGATTAATGGGAAAAGCTTCTGGGACAGAGTGAAAGGTGTCCTTGGTTCAGCCACTACCCCAGGGCCAGTGGAGGTGATGCAGCTCTGAGGCTGCTTGCAGAGCTACAGCTGCAGTTGCTTCCAGCCCCAGGCCACCTGGAGGGAGGAATTAAGTGGCGGATCTGAGCAGGAGTGCAGAGCCAGCTTAGATCTGAGTCCTATCCGGGTTGGCAGTTCTTGGGAAAGGAGGAGTGCTAGTGTGGCAGAGCTGGCTGTATAGAAATAGCTCTGAAAACAACAGTGCATCCCCTCAAGCTTGGAACAAAGTATTCTTTACTCTACAAGCAGTCATACCTCCACGAAAAACTCAAGGGTCAAGTAAGTTGGCTGGGAACATGACCAGGCAGTGAAAACGGACTCAGATTCAGACTCAGACTTTAGAATATTTCTTTGGTCACACAGAAGCCCAAAACATACAGTCAGAAGAAGTCAACAAAGTCAAAGAGCCTACATCAAAAGCCTCCAAGAAAAAACACAAACTTGTCTCAGGCCATGAAAGAGCTCAAAAAGTATTTGGAAAAGCAAGTTAGAGAAGTAGAGGAAAAATTGGGAAGAGAAATGAGAGTGATGTGAGAAAACCATGAAAAACAAGTCAATGACTTGCTAAAGTATACCCCAAAAAATATTGAAGAAAATAATGCCTTAAAGAATAGACTAACCCAAATGGCAAAAGAGCTCCAAAAAGCCAATGAGGAGAAGAATGCCTTGAAAGGCAGAATTACCCAAATGGAAAAGGAGATCCAAAAGACCACTGAAGAAAATGCCACCTTAAAAATCAGGCTGCAGCAAGTGGAAGCTAGTGACTTTATGAGAAATTAAGATATTATAAAACAGAACCAAAGAAATGAAACAATGGAAGATGATGTGAAATATCTCATTGGAAAAAAATCACTGACATGGAGACTAGATCCAGGAGAGACAATTTTAAAATTATTGGACGACCTGAAAGCCATGATCAAAAAAAGAGCCTAGATATCATCTTTCAAGTAATTATCAAGGAGAACTGCCCTGATATTCTAGAGCCAGAGGGTAAAATAGAAATTTTAAAAATCCATCAATCACCTCCTGAAACAGATCCCCAAAAGAAGACTCCTAGGAACATTGTTGCCAAATTCCAGAGCTCCCAGATCAAGGAGAAAATATTGCAAGCAGCCAGAAAGAAACAATTTGAGTATTGTGGAAACATAATCAGGATAATACAAGATCTAGCAGCTTCTACATTAAGGGATCGAAGGGCTTGGAATATGATATTTTGGAGGTCAATGGAGCTAGGATTAAAACCAAGAATCACCTACCCAGCAAAACTGGGTATCATGCTCCAAGGCAAAATATGGATTTTCAATAAAATAGAGGACTTTCAAGCTTTCTCAGTGAAAAGACCAGAGCTGAATAGAAAATTTGACTTTCAAACACAAAAATCAAGAGAAGAATGAAAAGGTGAACAAGAAAGAGAAATCATAAGGCACTTACTAAAGTTGAACTGCTTTGTTTACATTCCTACATGGAAAGATGACGTGTATAATTCATGAGACCTCAGGATTAGGGTAGCTGAAGGGAATACATATATATATATATATATATTGAGAGAGAGAGAGCGAGAGAGAGGAGGGGGGGTGGCACAGGGTGAGTTGAATATGAAGGGATGATATCTAAAAATATAAAATCAAATTAAGGAATGAGAGAGGACTATATTAACAGAGGGAGAAAGGAAGACATAGAATGGGGTAAATTATCTCGCATAAAAGTAGCAAGAAAATGTCAGATGAGAGGAGTGACTGAACCTTGCTCTCATCAGAATTGACCTAAGGAGGGAATAACATACACACTCAATTGGGTATCTTACCCCACAGGAAAGAAGGTGGAAGGAGATAAAAAAGGGGGCATGATAGAAGGGAGGGCAGATAGGGGGAAGAGGTAATCAAAAACAAACACTTTCAAAAAGGGACAGGGTCAAGGGAGAAAATTGAATAAAGGGGGACAGGATAGGAAGGAGCAAAATATAATTAGTCTTTCACAACATGAGTATTGTGGAAGGATTTTGCATAATAATACACATGTGGTCTATGTTGAATTGCTTGCCTTCTTAGGGAGGGTGGGTGGGAAGGCAAGAGGGGAAAGAATTTGGAACTCAAAATTTTAAAAACAGATGTTCAAATAGAAAGTTTTTGCATGCAACTAGGAAATACGTACAGGCAATGAAGCATAGAAATTTATCTTGCCCTACAAGAAAGTAATGGAGAAGGGGATGGGGGGGAGTAGGGTGACAGAAGGGAGGGCTGACTGGGGAAAGGGACAACCAGAATATATGCCATTTTGGAGTGGGTTAGTAGGGTAGAAATGGGGAGAAAATTTGCAATTCAAACTCCTGTGAAAATCAATGCTGAAAACTAAAATATTAAAAAGATTAAATAGATAAATTTAAAATATGAAAAAAATTGAAATGGAGCAAGTGGAAATTAATGACTTTATGGGAAATCAAGAAATTATAAAACAGAACCAAAAAATGAAAAAATGGAAGACAATGTGAAATACCTTTTTCGAAAAACCACTGACATGGAGAATAGATCCAAGAGAGATGTTTTAAAAATTATTGGACTACTTGTAATCCATGATCAAAAAAAGAGGTAATGTCAGAACAGATAACTAGTTAGTAATTGGCCAGACTGATAAAGTAAGAGGAAAATATAAGTAGAACAATGGGAGGGTCAAGCAAATTGATGGAATGGATTGGAGAGTGGAAAAGTTATGAAACACAGAAAAACAGTGCATTGTTAAAGGAAGTCATGTAACTGTAGAATTGTTGCCAAGAACAGAAACAGAATTTTAGTTCACTGGTCAAGTTGTTAAAGAATGATGGCTTCCTTTAAAAAGCTTTACAAAATGCTTCAGCTTAAGGTATAAACACCCACAGATAGTTTCAGGAAATTGAGCAAGAAACTGAACACTTCAAAATTATGGAGAACAGGGGAAATTCAGTAAAACATAATTCACGCAGGGTTGGAGAACCTGTGGGCCTTTGAGGCCACATGTGACCCTCTACATCCTCAGTGGGGCCCTTTGACTAATACCAAATTTCACAGAACAAATCCTCTTAATAAAAGGATTTGCTCTGTAAAGCTTAAACTCAGTCAAAAGGCCACACTCAAGGACCTAGAGGACCACATATGATGTTGAGGCTGCAGATTCCCCACCCCTGCAAGAGACTTGGCTAAATCTAGCCAAGATGGTATTCAATAGTGATAAATCAAAATTCTTCCACTTGGCTATAAAGCAAATTTCACAAGTATAAAATTGAAGAGGCATGGATAGATAATAATTTCTTAAAAATAGATTTGGGGCTTTTATAGACTTCAAGCTCAGTATATCTCTACAGTGTGATATTGCAGAAACAAACAAACAAACAAAAAATTAATGCTGTCTTGTTCCACATTAAGAGGGGCATAAGGGAATAGTGTAAGGCCAATCAGTAAGTGAAAGATCTTTCAAACCCATTGAATAGGCATCAGGTGGGGCCAACAAAGGGAGGCCTGATTAGAGGCAGGCCCATACCCTTTCACTAGCTAGTTGTGAGGCTACAGGCCCACACCTTTTTGCTAGTTAAGCCAAAGTGTGTGTGAAGCCCTCAGGGCCCTGAGTGGAGTTGCTAAGACCAGAGCCAATGGTATGTGCACTGAGTTATAGTCAATCAGATGCCAGCTAGGACTGTATAAAAAGAGAGCCCAGAACTGAGAGCAGCAGGATTCAGAAGCAGACATCAGGAGGACATTGAGGCAACAAGAGCTATAAGAATTGGAATTCAGCCCAAGGAGAAGAAGCAAGAACTCGGAGTCAAGAGAGTGCTGAGCAAAGAGTTAGGATTCCTGAGTGATTGTTTGCAGGAAGGCCCTAGCAGGGGGAAAGATTACAGGGTGACTTGGTTCCTTGCTATAATGTTGTGTTATAATTTCTTTGTTGCTTCATTGAGGTGGGCTTACCGGCTTTGGAATATTATTGCTACTATATGGAATTGGAATTACTGGTCCTAGGATTGGATTCTTTCGTGTGTAAATAAATGTTATACTTCCTCTGCCTTCTACTTAGAGAATTTCTTTTACTTCAAGACTCCTCAACTATTCAGGCATGTTCATGGTCATCCTTGAGGTCATGGATCTTGCCTGACTAATATAAAGTTCCTAGGAAGTTGTGGAAGGTGATAGCACCACAGTATTCTACCCTCATCAGAAGTATTTTTTTCAATTTTGGATGCTCCCCCCTTATTTTGTAAGAAGGACCTTAATAAGTTGGAGAGTTACCAGAGGAGAGCTGCCAGGTTGATGAGGGACCTTGAGTCCATGACATATGAAGTACTGGGCATGTGTTTCAACAATCCAGCTAGCAGCTGTTGTGGGGGTGAAAGACCAACACAAGCCCAACAACAAGCACGGTACCAGCACACTGCAAAAGCACAGGTTCTTTTGATCTGCTTTTCTAAGGAAAGCAATGTTAAGGGGTTGACAAGCTTACTTTAATTCAGCATACAAATACAATTCACTTAGTTCAGGGGAAAAAGCCAGCGCCCTTAACTTCAAAGAAAAGTACAAACGAAGTACAAACATCAACAGACAGACTTCATCTGATTCAAATCCCAATACATAGTTACCAGAGTTTAACAAAGTTCCAACATCCGGGTTTACTAACTGGAGGGCTTCTTAGCTACAGCTGCCTGGGAGTCACCACAGGCCACCAAGAGTGAGAGCCCTGCGCAAATGGCTCTGTCTTCTCTTCTTAAAGCATTTCAGACATCATCAAACGTCATTCGAATGACCAGAACTTAGGCTCCTATGATTGGCTCTGGAGTTAGCACCACCTCCCCTCAGTTAGCACCACTTTGGGCCCCACCTTAGTTACCAATCCACACCCACATAGGTTTTACACCTAATAGGGGTTTGAGCCTGGGGCTTAGCACCTAATAAGACTCAATGAAATACACTGAATTACTCAAAGGAAACAAAAGCCAAACTCTTCTGGGGTACTTGGTTGAACTAAGTGCTAAGAGCCCATTTTGCTTACCAACACAGCACATTGAGCCTGAAGAAAAGAATGCTCAGGATATAAATAACATTTGTGTTTAAGGATCTTCAGGGCTACCGTGTGGAAGAAAGACTAGATTTGTTCTATGAGGCTCCAGAAGACAGATCTCAGAAATGTGTGTACATACCCTCCCATATATATGTATGTATATATATACATACACACACAAACACATATAGACAAACAAATGTATTCCTTTATTCTTCTCCAAGCTATACTTCTTATTCTTCCTGTATTTCTCTATGATGCCCCAGAAACTTAGAAGAAAATCTTGTAAGTTCTCTCCAACCCTGAAATTCCCACTCTACCCCTGTGGCCTCTCACTCTGACTGGATGGTTCCTTCAAGAATTTTCTTTTTAAGGATTACGCACAGGTCGACCCATGTCTTTATAGCTTTTGAGACTATGCTCTTGACTCTCTGAGACTTTCTCTACAATACTCCTCCCCTACCCCCAAAGGCTCTTCATCTTACTCCCCTTCTTCCAGTTTCCTGTTTTGTTTTGTCTTCCCCTATTAGAATGTAATCTCCTTGAGGATAGAGGTTATCTTTCTTTCTAAATATTTTTTAATATTTGCTATGTTTAGTACTGTGCCCCACAATAAAAAAGAACTAATAAATGCTTGTTGACTGAAATATATCTGTATCTATATCTATATATAGTTGTGTATCTGTGTGTGTATATATCCTGTATAAGGATCATAATGATAATGGTGTCTATGTTTCTTACTATCATTCTTAGTTTTCAGAACTAAGATCATAGAATTATAGATTTAAAGGTAGAAGGAACCTTAGGAATTATTTAGACCAACTCTTTAATAGCACAAATGAGGAAAATGAGTTCTAGAATAGTGAAATAATTTGTACACTGTCATGGACCTAGTAAATAACAAATGTGGGATTGAACCTAGGTCCTCTGACTCTACATCAAGTGTTCTTTCCACTATGCTATGCTTATGACACTTCAGAAGAACATAGAGTAGCTCTTTTCATAGTAACAAAAGCTAGAAACTGCGCCTGTGTCTGCTTTGGGGAATAGATAAACAAATTATAGCATGTGAAAGTAATGGAATGTTGTACCACAAGAAGTGATGAAATTGACAGTTTCAGAGGAAACTGGAAAGATGTTTATTAGAGAGAAGCAAGTACAATGAGAACAATCTATAAAATTATAAAAAACTTTATAAGAAAAAAAAACTCTGAAAGACTTTAGAACTCTCATCAGTGCAACAGTGAACCATCATTCCAGAGCACCAGAGATGATTTACATTATCCACCACTGGGGAGAAAGCTGATGGACACAAGATGTAGAATGTAATAAGCATTTTTTTAACATGGCCAATAAGAGAATATGCTTTTTTGCCTATGCATATTTTAAATGCCCTTTCTCTCTGTCTCTCTCTGTCTCTGTCTCTCTCACTCTCTCTCTCCTTCTCCCTCTCCCCTTATCTATCTCTCTCTCTCTCTCTCTCTCTCTGTCTTTCTCTGTCTCTGTCTCTGTCTCTCTGTCTCTCTCTGTCTCACTGTCTCTCTCTCTCTCATTGTTTTCCTTCCTTCCTTCTTTCCTTCCTTCCTTCCTTATCTCCTTCTTTCCTTCCTTCCTTCCTTCTTTCTTTCCTATCAATGGAGGGGAAGTGGGAGGGAGATATATAAATGCTTGTAAATTGGAAAATATGTTTAAAATAAAAAAATGATGTGAGGGTTGAGTGAAAACCTAAATGTTTTCCTTTCCATCCCTCTTAATCAATTTTTATCTGTTTGCTATTAACTTGCAAATCTGCTGTTAACTCTAGAGACTTATTTTTTCTTTCTAATGGGAAAAAATTGGAAACAAACAGGGCAGTGTTTTTAGGAGCTACTGGTATACATAGTATAAAATACATATTGCTAGGTTAGTGACTTTTTAAAAAGATACTTTGCTGCTGGGTTTCAAGCTAATTGAATGTTTATCTCTAAGACTCCATTATGCTAATATTGATAAGATCCATCTAATGCAAGATTTCATTGGAGTGAGATGACTAATTTTCTCCTAGGTAGTTTGCAAAGCCCCATTGCACAGTAATATGAATTTAATGGCTGAAGGTCTCAATTAAACCTCTAGGATGCCTGGGAAGGTCTTACGTTACATTTGAAATGTTATTATCTATAGATATGTTTATTGGCTGGAGATTATATTAAAGGTAAGAGAAGATTCATTATGAAGCCATGGGTGAACAGGGCAACCATCAAGCTTGTACTGAAAAAATTTGAAGCGAGTGAATTAGTATTTCTGTGTGTTACCTTTAATGATGCCAAAAGCTAATGTAATTTAGACTTCCTTCTTTTAACATTCACGCTCTTTCCTCCTGAAATGAGTTTTACACTTTATGGTTTTGTCCTTTATTTTCTGGCAGAGGTCAAGTCATTCTTTCAGTCATTAGAATGTTTTTTTTTCTTGCATTCCTTAGCCTGTATAGGTTATCTTTTAAAAAAATAGATTAGTCACAGATATTAATACAGTGACACTCGCTCATCTAGAGTTCAAGTTTCTGATAACTACAAACATCTAACAGATAGCTATAGGCCCATAAATGATTGAGGGGCACTGGAAGGGAGGTGTCTAGATGGCCAGGGAAATTTTAGTTATAATAATATTTCATACATTCAAAAGTTTCTAAAGTACATTCTCTATATTACACATTCATTCAGCAATTCTTTATTAGCACTTACTATATGAAAGATATTATGCTAGATGCTGGGGGTATAAACACAAAAGGAAAACCTTTTTTTTACACTTAAGGAGTTCATTCTATTGTTTCGTTAAAATCTACCAATAGCCCCATATTATGTTGCTAGATAAAACTGAGGCTCAAAGAGGTCATATGACTTGTCCATTATCATACCACTATATGTCAGAAGAAACTTGAAACCACACTTCTTGACCCAATGTTCAACACTTTACAAATTGTGTCACAATGTTTTTCAAAGTCCCAATTCCTTACTCCATGAATGAACACACACAGCTAGCTACTGTTTTGCCACAACATTGAGGGGATACATATTACTGAATCAACACAAACCAGCAAAGCAACAAAGTTATGTTAATCCACTGACCTCACTGTGGGATTGGAGTTTCCAGGAGCAGCCTTTTTGCTTCCTAACTTAAAAAAGAATCCAAGGTACTTGAATATGATTGTTCTCACTGTTTTGTTGGTGTTATGCAGTCTTCTCACTATATCATGAATCTATCCTCAGCTGGAATTATAATGTTTAGTTGTTAAATGAAGTTTTATGTGTAATGGATGTACTCAAAAGACAATAAAGATTTATAAGATCTACTGTTGGTGAAAAGTACCAAATAAACTTGCAATGTTGAAAAAAAAAGATTCCCCCTACTAATTGAACAGATGAGCAAGGAAAGGAAAGGCAAACCCCTGGAAACCACAGGAAAGAGAAGAGGAACCAACAGACCAACGGGTAGCCACATTGATTGTGGCAGTAGAAAGGTAAGTCCTTAGCCAGAGTAGCTGGATACATAACAATTATGTTCATTAGCCAGATATTAGGAATCCAAAGACTACCTCTATTCCATATTTGCTTGATGAAGGAGTTTATTTGTTTTCTTTTCTTAACTCTTGCCATCCCTGAATATCTTCTTTATACAGATATCAATTAATTAATTTCACCCCAATTAACTATGATAAAGCTAATCTTTCTTTTTTCTTAATAGTATTTTTATTTTTATTTTTTTGTTTAATTTAATGCAATTTATTTATTTAACATATTTGGTTTTCAGCATTGATTTTCACAACAGTTTTAATTACAAATTTTCTCCCCATTTCTGCCCTCCCCCCCCACTCCAAGATGGCTTATATTCTGGTTGCCCTGTTCCCCAGTCAGCCCTCCCCTCTATCACCCCCCTCCCCTCTCATCCCCTTTTCCCTTCCTTTCTTGTAGGGCAAGATAAATTTCTACGCCCCATTGCCTGTGTATCTTATTTTTTAGTTGCATACAAAAACTTTTTTTGTTTTTGAACATCTGATTTTAAAACTTTGAGTTCCAAATTCCCTTCCCTCTTCCCTTCCCACCCACCCTCCCTAAGAAGTTGAGCAATTCAACCTAGGCCACACATGTATTATTATGTATAACCCTTCCACAATACTCATGTTGTGAAAGGCTAACTACATTTTGCTCCTTCCCAACCCATCCCGCTTTATTGAATTTTCCCCCTTGACCCTGTCCCCTTTCCAAAGTGTTTGTTTTGATTACTTCCACCCCCATCTGCCCTCCCCTCCATCATCCCCCCCCTTTTATTTTTTTTTTTTATCTTCCTCCCTCTTCTTTCCTGTGGGGTAAGATACCCAACTGAGTATGTATGGTATTCCCCCTCAGGCCAAATCTGATGAGAGCAAGGTTCACTCATTCCCCCCTCACCTGCCCTCTCCCCTCCTCCCATAGAACTGCTTCCTCTTGCCACCTTTATGCGAGATAATCCACCCCATTCTATCTCTCCCTATCTCCCTCTCTCAGTATGTTACTCTCTCATCCCTTAATTTCATTTTATTTCTTTTAGCTATCTTCCCTTCATCCTCAACTCACCCTGTGTCTGCTCTCTCTTTTTTACATATATATATATGCACATACATACACATACATACATATACACATGGATACATACATACATACACATTCACTTATATATATACATAAACATATATATATATATGCATATATATATATATATATGCATATTCCCTTCAACTACCCTAATACTGAGGTCTCATGAATCATACTCATCATCTTTCCATGTAGGAATGTAAACAAAACAGTTCAACTTTAGTAAGTCCCTTGCAATTTCCGTTTCTTGATTACCTTTTCATGCTTCTCTTGATTCTTGTGTTTGAAAGTCAAATTTTCTATTCAGTTCTGGTCTTTTCACTGAGAAAGCTTGAAAGTCCTCTATTTTATTGAAAGTCCATATTTTGCCTTGGAACATGATACTCAGTTTTGCTGGGTAGGTGATTCTAGGTTTTAATCCTAGCTCCATTGACCTCCGGAATATCGCATTCCAAGCCCTTCGATCTCTTAATGTAGAAGCTGCCAGATCTTGGGTTATTCTGACTGGGTTTCCACAATACTCAAATTGTTTCTTTCTGGCTGCTTGCAGTATTTTCTCCTTGATCTGGGAGCTCTGGAATTTGGCAACAATATTCCTAGGAGATTTCTTTTGGGGATCTATTTGAGGGGGCGATCGATGGATTCTTTCAATTTCTATTTTGCCCTGTGGCTCTAGAATATCAGGGCAGTTCTCCTTGATAATTTCCTGAAAGATGGCATCTAGGCTCTTTTTTGATCATGGCTTTCAGGTAGTCCAATAATTTTTAAATTATCTCTCCTGGATCTATTTTCCAGGTCAGTGGTTTTTCCAAGGAGATATTTCACATTGTCTTCCATTTTTTCATTCCTCTGGTTCTGTTTTATAATATCCTGATTTCTCATAAAGTCACTAGCTTCCACTTGCTCCAATCTAATTTTTAAAGTAGTATTTTCTTCAGTGGTCTTTTGGACCTCCTTTTCCATTTGGCTAATTCTGCCTTTCAAGGCATTCTTCTCCTCATTGGCTTTTTGGAGCTCTTTTGCCATTTGAGTTAGTCTATTTTTTAAGGTGTTGTTTTCTTCAGTGTATTTTTCAGTATTTTTTTGGGTCTCCTTCAGCAAGTCATTGACTTGTTTTTCATGGTTTTCTTGCATCCTTCTTATTTCTTTTCCCAATTTTTCCTCTACTTCTCTAACTTGCTTTTCCAAATCCTTTTTGAGTTCTTCTATGGCCTGGGGCCAGTTCATGTTTTTCTTGGAGGCTTTTGTTGAAGGCTCTATGACTTTGTTGTCTTCTTTAGGCTGTATGTTTTGGTCTTCTTTGTCACCAAAGAAAGAATCCAAAGTCTGAGACTGAATCTGGGCGTGTTTTCGCTGCCTGGCCATATTCCCAACCAACTAACTTGACTCTTGAGTTTTTCAGTGGGGTATGACTGCTTGTAGATTATAGAGTTCTATGTTCTACGTTTGGGGGGGAGGTGCCAGCTCTGTCAGAGCCGCACTCCTCCTTCCCCAAGGACCCCCAGTCCAGGCTGGGCTCAGATCTTCGGCAGGCTGTGCACCCCTGCTGTGATCCGCTACTTAATTCCTCCCACTAGGTGGGCCTGGAGCCGGAAGTAACAACAGCTGTAGCTGCCCCACCTCCGCTGCCCCCGGGGCTGGAAGCCGAACCGCGAACTCCTTCCACTCCCGCAGCTTTTCCCACTAACCTTCTCCGCAGTCTTTGGTGTTTGTGGGTCGAGGGGTCTGGTAACTGCCGCAGCTCACATATTCAGGGCGCTAGGGCCCCCTCCGCCCGGCTTCTGGTGTGGATCGTCCACGCCGCTCAGGCTGGGTTCTGTTCCACTCCGTTCCCAGCTCCCAGCTCCCAGCTCCCAGCTCCGTGTGGAATAGACCTCACCCAGAGACCATCCGGGCTGTCCTGGGCTGGAGCCCTGCTTCCCTCTGCTGTTCTGTGGGTTCTGCCGTTCTAGAATTGGTTCAGAGCCATTTTTATAGGTTTTTGGAGGGATTCGGGTACGGAGCTCACTGTAGTCCGTGCTTACCAGCCGCCATCTTGGCTCCGCCCCCCCTTAATAGTATTTTTATAATTACATGTAAAGATAATTTTCAACATTCATTTTTGTATAATTTTATGTTCCCAATTTTCCTCCCTCCCTCCATTTCTGCCCTCCTCCCCAAGACAGCAAGGAACCTGATATAGGATATACATGTACAATCATGTTAAACACATTTCCACATTAGTCATGTGTGCGAAAGAAGAATCAGAACAAAAGGGGAAAACCACGAGAAAGAGAAAAAAAAAGTAAAAATAGGAAGCTTTGATCTGCATTCAGACTCCATAGTTCTTTTCCTGGATGTGGATAGCATTTTCCATCACAGATATTTTGGAATTGTCTTGGACCATTGTATTGCTGAGAAGAGCTAAGTCTATCATAGGTAATCATCATGCAATGTTGCTGTTGAAAACTAATCTTAATAAAATGTCTATATCTAGGTCATGCCCAAGGATATCCCACAACAATTAATATTGTGCATTTTTTGTTCTTAAAGAAACTGAGTGAATAGGTAAACAGGTTACATTTAGAAATAAACTGGGTCAAAATTTTAACTTAGGACTCATTAAGTATACAGTCTATTTTTCAAGTAGCTTTTCACAATAAAGACAATTGAAACTAAATTGCTCCCAATTCAAATAGGCCTCTAATTTTTCCTGCTCCTTTCAGATAGATGAGTTTGTCTAATGGAGTTACAAGTAATAATTGGGGGGAGGGGGTGGGAATCCAAACCATGGAAATAGCTATTGTCTGACTGCCTGGGGCAAGCAGAGGTAGATGGTTGATTATATAAATCTAGTAAATGATGACAGAAAAGCATTGCAACAGCTTAGTTACAAAATTATTTTTATTTCCTAAAAATTATATCCTTACGTAGGTAGGCACAGATTTAGAACCATCCCAAGAGGTAGAACTGTCACTTGTTGCCAACAATTAAGGCTATGTATAAAGGTATTTTTTTTTCCTAAGGAAAATGTGAGCCTAAATGATATAAAATCTGACCCAGAAACTCAATTAAAAAAATAAACACTAAATGTTGATTTTGTTTAATTGTTGAAAGTAATGCCAGTAACTTATGTAAGTGGATACAGACCCAGCCATGGAGTCAGGAAGATCTGCCTTTGAAAACCTAGATTCTAAGGCCATAAACTACTTAAAATTTGCATCAGAGAAGAGAATAATTACATGACAGGAATTCTGTAAAAAGATAAAATCACAAGTCTGTAGCCCCCCCCAAATAAGAATAATTATAGAAGTGGTTTAAATTCTGCTAATTATAACAACAAAAAATGAACAAAAGCAAACAAAAAAAGAGAATAATTTCACTCGATGACCACTCAGTCTTATGCAATTGAGTGTCACAACCTGAAAGGAATGAAATCCTAAAGAATGTGCTAATTTATATGATGCCACATAGGTGAAAATTGATACTGGCTATTTTGTATTATTTTCCTTTATACTTTGTCTGAATCTTGATGGTTTTCTCTAAGTCTTTGCTGTATGAAATAAAAGATTTTTTAAATGGTGGTGCAGGTTCATTAGGATATGGTTCTACCTTCATTGTCCAATTCTGATTCTGATTCTATTATAAAGAATAATGTCATACATTTATTTAGAACTCCCCTCAAACAAAACAAAAGAAAACAAAAACTAAATCTCAATATGGCAGCAAATAGTAAGTCTATAAGCAAAGGACAGAATGGCTACCTAGAGTGATCAAAGTGGACAGATTTTTTTTTGTCAGCACCAGGCACAAAATCTAAAAATAGCAACAGTACAAAACCTTTATTTTTACTTCTCTAAGGTTTGCAAAACACTTTTTAAAATTTATCTTCAGAGTTTCTTAGCAAAGATGTTTTCTATGACTTATTTCATTCTTTGAGCAAGCATATTGAATTGATTTATGGAAATTTTTTCTGTCACAGTCATTGAGAGATCTGGGGAGCTGCTAAGAGTATTTGACTTTGATCATGACTCTAACTATAGCACTGTTCTCTCCTTCTAAGGACAAGTTTACTTTTATGATGCATTTTCTTTTTCCATTTCTTACTTAGGCAGGGGCTCTCAAGCACATCTTAAGGTTGAAGGAATTCTTTCTCATCTTGTTAGAGATAAAGATCATAGAGGGGTTCATATTGCCATTATGGTCACACGATAGCCTATGTTGACACAAATACATGCAGCTACTGAAGAAGAACAAAGATTATCTAAAGGTCAGGGGAAATGCGAACACAACAAAATGCTTTTTTGGCTGTCTTTTTTGTTGTTCACTAATCTGGAAGAGAAACCCAAGTCAGAGAAGTATCCCAAGGACTTACCACAAGAAAAGAAACTATGACCTTCTTGATCTCTCAAGTTTTATCTGGTTCTGAATTTCTCTCTGAAGACAACCAAGTCAATTTCACAACTGAAACTTTTGTATTATCTGCTTCCAAGAGAAGGCACTACTTTCTTCTTCTTAAATCTCTCAATTACCCACCAGCAGCATATACCAATAATGATGGCACAATACAATCCCGCTGTTTTGAGGTTAATTGCTTTAACTAGTCATAATGCTTATAGCTAGCCCCATTGCTACTTCTGGATCCATGGATTCCCATTATGTAATTATGATTACACAATGGTCAGTTTCATTTGGGAGGTGAATCAGGAAGTTGCTGTTCTTTCGAGAGCTATACTAGTTTTCCTAGTTGTACTTACTTAATTGAACGTTAGTTTCTATACACTTCCCCAAGCTACAAGGATGACAGTGCTCCTGTCTGCGCTTACAAGGAAAGAGGTTGAGATGTCCCTGGATGTCTATAACGAAAGTTCTTAACCAAGGACGTGGCATGAACATATTTGGTTTATACCAAAAAAGAGGGCAAAAAAGAGGAATCTATACAAAAATATTCCTAGAAATTCATTTTTGGGGGGTGGAGGTGAGGAAATAACTAAAGGCTGCCCATAAATTGAAGAATGGCTGAAAAAATTGCATATGAATGTGATGGAGGACTATTTTACTGTAAGAAATAGATGATTTAATTAAAAGACATGGAAAACTTTATAAGTATTGATACAGAGTAAAGCAAGCAGAATAAGAATAATTTTTACTATATCATCAATATTATAAGTAAATGAATAATTTTAAGTGTTTTTATAATCCAATAAAGAAATAAACAGAAATGGAAGAATATACAATAATACCAACACTGGAACAATAAACAACTTGAAAGTTCCAAGAACGAGAGCTAAAAATGTGAAATGTTTCATGAACATTCAGATAAGATCACGATCATTAATTTTAATTCACTCTTTTACTTTGTTAAAAGAGACCTCTCATCATGGAAGTAACCATTATACTGAGAGAATAGAAATGGGAGTAATCTGCTAATGTTTGTAATATAATATAAAAACAAAATATTATATAAAATGAAATTTTAAGCAAAACATGAAAAATTGAAAAAAAAGTGACATTCACTAAACTGTGTCTCTTCAATTGTTACCATAACCTGGAGCCTTTCCCAATCCCTCATATTCAAGGTGTGCCAGAACTAGCTCAGGAGAGCCAATTGTTAAAATTTTCTGTATGACCCTTTGAACTTCAGAAATCAGCAAACCCTATAAATCAGTGTATAATTTATTATTTTGTTTATTGACTTAAGAAAGTAATGAAGAAAATGTCATTAATTCAGATTAAGCTTTCCACACAGCACTGTGCTTAATGTTAGCTCTTTCCCTCTGTGGACTATCTCTAATTCACCCTGTATACCTTTTTTTGCACTTAATAGATTGTATGTTGTCTCACTATTAGAAGATGAGATCCCAGAGAGCAAGCATTGATTTTTGTTGTTGTTGTTTTTGGTTCATTTGTTTTAACCTTTATATCTTTGGCATTTGTCACAATGCCCATCACACATTAAGTGCTTGATTAATGTTTAACTGACCAAGTGACATCTGATTGTAATCCAATATTTCCTATGAATCATATGTCTTTTGATCTTACCCACTAAAAGGCATATTTTTCCACTGTCATCACGGTGATTCTGGGAAATATGCCTACCCACTGAAAAAAATATTTTTGAAAAAGAAGGAACAATGTTTAGGAAAATTTAGGAAAATAGCTTGTCAGTGACTTTGTATGCAATATTCCATATCCATAGTCCCTCCCCTCTGCAAAGAAAGGGGAGAAGTTCCTTTCTTTCAACTTTTCTCTGGACCCAAACTTTATTACACACTGTTCACGCTCATTTTTTTTGTTGTCATTGCACTTTCTTTTTACATTGTTTGTAATCCTATGTCATTAGCCTTGTCCTTCTAACTTCATTTTACTTTAATGTATGTCTTCTCATATTCATCTGAATTTGTCATTTCCATAATTTCTTGTGGTATAGGCCATCTTTTATAGCTATTCTCCAACCAGTGGATGTCTCCTTTGTTTCTAGATCTTTGCTTCCACAAAAAAGTATGTAGAATGGGGGCTATCCTGGTTTTATTTGGACCATGTGTGAGGTATTCAAGGCCTGTTGATGAAAATAACTGATGGGTGCTTATGTTATAGAAAGGTGGGTGTGTGCATTTGTAATTTTGCCCCCTTTTCCCTCTTTCCTTTTTCACCTTTGCTCCATTTCTTCCTTTTTTCTGTCTCATTGGAAACTCTAGCCACTGCTTTATACACAAGACAGTTATTGCTGCTGCCTCAAGGTTATACATTTACTTTAAAGAATGAAAGAGAGGTTTCAGCTACATAAAGGCTTGAGATATAAAAGCCCTGATATAAGGAGAATGTGAATATATATGTGAATATAAGAAGCACTTATATTCGTTTAATTTCTGAAATTTTTAAGCCAAATTAGTAATACTGGATTTAATTGGATTTTGTGTTCCATGTGTATGTAATGCATTTTAAACACTTTAATAATTTCATTTCTTAGTTTATACTGTGTTGTACTTGACATCAGGAACACAAGTTTGAAACCTGCTTCAGACATTTACTAGATTTGTGGCCCTAGGAAAGTCACTTAACCTCTCTCAGCCTTGGTTTCCTCAGGGGATTAAAATAGCACCAACTTCACAAAGCTATTGTGAGGATAAATTGAGATTACATATTTAAAGCATTTTGACAACATTAAGGTACTGTATGAATGATAACAACTATTGAGATAAACCAGAAATAAACTTCAGAATTAATTAGAACAGGAAGGAAATGAATTTTATATGTATATATGTATGTATATATATATACATATATATGTATATATGTATATATATGTATATGTGTGTGTGTGTGTGTGTGTGTGTGTGTGTGTGTGTGTATGGAAAGACCTGAATTGAAAAATATAAAAAATCTACATTAAAAACAACAGCATGAGGGTGTGAGGCAAGATGGTTCTGACTCAGGTCACGAAGTGAAAAGTCTGTTACTACTATGATGGGGATGTTGGAAATCACTACTCTGAGCAGGGCCACCCAATGAAACCCCATCAAATTCGAATGGCTCACAACTTGCTACTGAGCTATGGACTCTACCAGAAGACAGAAATCTATTGGCCCCACAAAGCCCATGCAGATGAGATGACCAAGTACCACAGCAGTGACGACATTAAGTTTTTATGTTCTGTCTATCCCGATAATATATGTGGGAGTACAGCAAGCACATACAGAGATTTAACATTGGTGAAGACTGTCCAGTGTTTGATAGCTTATTTGAGTTCTGTCAGTTATCCAGCAGTGGATCTGTAGCAAGTGTGGTGAAGCTTAATAAACAGCAGACAGACATTGCTGTGAACTGGGCTGAGGCCCTGCACCATGCTAAGAAGTCCAAAGCTTCTGGTTTCTGCTATGTCAACGATATTGTGTTGGCCATATCCTGGAACTGTTAAAGTACCACCAGCGGGTACTCTACACTGACATTGACATTCACCATGGCGATGGTGTGGAAGAAGTTTTCTACACCACAGATCAGGTCTCGACAGTGTCCTTTCATAAGTATGGAGAGTACTTCCACAGAGCGGGTGATCTACGGGACATTGGAGCTGGCAAAAGGCAAATACTATGCTGTCAACTATCCTCTTCGACATGGGATTGATGATAAATCTTATGAGGCCATTTTAAACCAGTTATGTCCAAGGTGATGGAAACCTTTCAGCCCAGTGCAGTGGTCTTGCAGTGTGGTTCTGATTCCCTGTCTGGAGACTGATTAGGTTGTTTTGACCTTACCATTAAAGGCCATGCCGAGTGTATGGAATTTGTCAAGAACTTCAATCTACCCATGTTGATGCTGGGAGGCAGTGTCTACACCATCAGCAATGTAGCCAGGTGCTGAACATATGAGACAGCTGTGGCCTTGGAGACAGAGATCCCCAATGAACTTCCCTACAATGATTACTTTGAATACTTTGGACCAGATTTTATATTTCATATCAGCCCATCTAACATGACAAACCAGAATACCAATGACTACTTGAAGAAGATCAGGCAGAGATTGTTCCAGAACCTTTGGATGTTGCCACATTCCCCTGGTGTCCAGATGCAGCCCATTCCTGAGGATGGGATACAGGAGGACAGTGGGGATGAAGATGAGGAAGATCCTGACAAGCACACTTCAATATGCTCCTCAGACAAGAGAATAGCTTGTGAGGAGGAGTTTTCAGACTCAAATGAAGAAGGTGAGGGTGGTTGAAAGAACTCATCCAACTTCACGAAAGTCAAGAGGGTCAAAATGGAAGAGGAGAAAGATTGAAAGCAGAGGAGAAAATAAGAAGCAAAAGAGGAGGAGAAGACAAAGGAAGAGAAACCTGAAGCCAAAGGTGTGAAGGAGGAAACCAAGTCTGCCTGAGCTCTCCAGCTTTCCTTGGGGCCTGCTGCCCATACCTCCTTCCAATTTCCTTACCCCTACACCCTCAGAGTTTATATTTTCTATGTCTCTCTATTTATATATGATTATATGAGATAGAATAGTCTGGGTGCTCAGAAGAACTATTTGGAGGAGGAGCTGGTTTTATTGTAAAGAGAATGCATTTTAAAAATTTGTTGATTTGAGAAAACTATGTAATACCCAGCTAGATATGTACAGCATACGTGGGCCAAAAGGGGTGAAGGAGGAAACCAAGACTGCCTGAGCTCTCCAGCTTTCCTTGGGGCCTGCTGCCCATACCTCCTTCCAATTTCCTTACCCCTACACCCTCATTGTCATATTGCTAACCTCATGGCTTCTCCATTGTTTCCAATGGCTCCAAATAAACACATCTAAGACCTTACCTTTAAAGTGCCTAAATTGTCACAACAGAAGATTCAATTCTTCCATCCAGAGGACTTGCCTGGTTAAAAGTGGGTCTTTCTTATCTCCTATTTATCTCAGAAGCTTGAAGCTGTGCTGAATTGGTAGGGAACAAAAAGAAAAAAAACATTTTTGATCTCACAGCACCTTAAAGATAGGCAGCAATATGACAGAAAAGTCTGATAACAGTGAATGTGTAGTCATTGGATAGGTAGGAATCATGACAAGAATTGGTCATTCTTGCTTATCTTACTGTCACAGTCACAGCCTAAAGCTCAGTCATTTTTTCCCCAGATTTTGGCAACATGGTGCAGCAACAGTAACATTGCATTTGATGTGAGAGGATCTGTTTTAAATCTCACTGAAACTTCATGATTTTCTCCTGTGCAAAATGAGGAGTCGGACCAAGGGGCAAAAGACTCACTTTTTTGCTCTTGCTCTGTCATCCTATGAACAATCATTACTGGGCCCTACGGTATAAGAGAAAAAAAAGATTGGGTGTCCACAGTAATGTTGAAATTTTTGTTGTTTGTTTATTTTTTAATAAGGGCTTTCTGCTGATAACTGACAATGTCTTTGGCCAAGTCACTTGGCTGGTGTTGCCTTTAGTTTTCTTATCTATACAACGTAGGGGGTTGATTGAGATGACCTCTGAGATATTTTCCAGATTTAAATTCATGATCTTATGAAATCCATGTTGAAGGAAGACATATTTTATTTCTTAATAGTATTTCCTTTTTTCTCCTAATTACATGTCAAGACCATTTTTAGCATTCATTTTTACAAGGCTTTGAATTCCAAATTTTTCTCCCTCCCTCCTTCATCTCCCCTCTTCCAAAAATGGTAGGCAATTGGATATAAGTTGTACATGTGCTATTATGTAAAACATATTTCCATATTACCATTGTGAAAGGAGAAACAGATCAAAAGAAAGAAAGAATAAATAATGTGTTTCGATCAGCGTAAAGAGTAATTCAGTTCATTATCTGGATGTGGATAGCATTTTCTTTTGTGAGTCCTTTGTACTTGTATTGGATCATTGTGTTGCTATGAAGGTCATAGTTAATCATCATACAATGTTGCTGATACTGTGTACAATATTTTCCTGGTTCTGCTTGTTTCACTTTACATTGGTTCATACAATACTTTCCAGGTTTGATTTTTTTTTTTCCTGAAATCTTCCTGGTCATCATTTCTTACTGTACAAAAGCATTCCATTACAATCATACACGACAGCTTCTTCAGCCATTCTCCGATTGATGGGCATCCCCTCAATTATCAATATTTTGGTGCCATGAAGAGGGCTGCTATAAATATTTGTATACGTATAGGTCCTTTTCCCTTTTTATGATGTTTTTGGGATACTGACCAAGTAGTAGCATTTCTGGATAAAAGGATATGCACAGTTTGGTTGTCTTTTGAGCATAATTCCAAATTGCCTTCCAGAATGGTTGGATCAGTTCACAACTCCAGCAACAGTGCATTAGTGTCACAATTTTCCCCACATCCTCTCCAACATTTACCATTTTCCTTTTTTGTCATATTAGTTTGATAGGTATGATGTGGTACCTCAGAATTGTTTTAATTTGCATTTATCTAACCAAAAGTGATTTAGAACACTTCTTCAAATGCCTATAGATAGCTTTGGTTTCTTTATCTGAAATCTGTCTATTCATATCCTTTGACCATTTAACAATTGGTGAATGGCTTGTATTCTTGTAAATTTGACTCAGTTCCTATAAATTTGAGAAATGAGACTTTCATCAGAGACACTTGTAAAGATTGTTTTCTAGCTTTCTGCTTTCCTTTTAATCTTGGTTGCATTGGTTTTGTTTGTGCAAAAGATTTTTAATTTAATATAATTAAAATCATCTATTTCATATTTTGTAAGGCTCTCTATCTCTTTTTTGATCATGAACCCATAATTCACTTAAATTCTCCTTTAAGAATTTGGTTGCTATACCACTTGGGGCACGTGTGTTTAGTGTTGATATTGCTTCATTTTCTATGGTACCTTTTAATAAGATGTAGTTTCCTTCCTTATCATTTTTAATTAGCTCTATTTTTGCTTTTTCTTTGTCTAAAATCAAGATTGCTACCTCTGCTTTTTTTACTTCAGCTGAAGGGTAATAGATTCTGCTCCAGTTTTTTAACGTTTACTCTGCATTTCTCTTCTTCAAGTGTTTTTCCTGTAAATAACATATTGTAGGATTCTAGTTTTTGATCCACTATGCTGTCCACTTAGGTTTTATGAGAGAGTTCATCCCATCACATTCATAATTATGGTTATTAACTGTGAATTTCCCTCCATCCTATTTTTCCTTTTGTTTCTCCTCTCTTTTCACCCTTTCCCTCCTCAATAGTTCTTTGCTTCTGTCAACCACCTCCTTTGTTTTGCCCTCTCTTCTTCAGTCTGCCTAACCCTTTACTTGATTTTCTCCCCTTCTACTTCCCTTACCTTTTGGGCAAGATGGATTTCTATGTTCAACTGATTGTGCATATTATTCCCTTTGAGCCCATACTGGTGAGAGTAAGGTTCAAGTGATGCCCATTGCCCACCTTTCCTTCTTCCCCTCCACTGTAATAGGTTTTTCAAGCCTCTTTGTTGCAAGTCCCTGGCCTCACAACCAACGTGGGAGTCTGTTAGCCCCCCACACTCAGGCCTTTGCCTAGCAAAGGGCCTGATCTCATGGACAATGAATGGGGCGGGAGCCAAAGGTGGTGAGTGACTCTGTTTTATTCAGGATAGCAGCAAAGTTTTATATCTTTAGTGACGTAGGTACATTCTTTGGTTACATGGGTGAAAGAACAGGTAAAATCAAGACACCTGGGTACTAGGACCTCCCCAACTCCACCTACTCTCCTCCCCTTCTCTTCCCGCACTAACCTGAAGCTCCCTGCGGTCAGGCAGTCCAGGCAAAAAACCGGAAGTTCCATGTGCTCTGGCAAGCCCAGAGAGCCGGAAGTTCCATGTGCTCAAGCAGGTCTGGGCAAAAACCTGGAATTGTTAGGGAGTCAACAAAGGCGAGACCCCTCCTCCTGGCTCCACCCATATCTCAGAGCCCTGAGTTTATCTCAGCAGGCCCCTGGGCGTGGAGGTCCGAGGAGGGCAGGGCTCGGCTCTAACTCGGGCTGGTAACACCTCTTCATGTGAAATAATTCACCCAATTCTACGTCTACCTTCCTTCTACACCCAGTGAACTCCTCTTTCTTGTCCCTTAATTTTTTTTTTATGTCATTCCCTCAAATTTACCATATGCACACATCCTCTGTCTATGTATATTCCTTCTAGCTATACTATTAGTGTAGTATACCATCATTATAGTATACATGAGTATACTATTAATATATTAGAATTACAAATATCACCTTCCCATGTAAGGATGTAAACAGTTCAGCTCCATTCAATGTCTTATGTTTTCTTTTCTCTTTTTTACCTTTTTAGGTTTCTCTTGCATCTTGACATTGGAGATCAATTTTTTTTTTTTTGTTCAGCTCTAGTCTTCTCCTTATGAAAGCTTGAAATCTTTCTATTTCATTGAATGAGCATTTTTCCCCTTGAAGTATATTGCTTAATTTCACTGGATAGGTGAGTTTTCGTTGTAGTCCTAGCTCCTTTGCCTTCCAGAACATCATGTCCCACAACCTCAGAAGATTAAATGTTATAGCTGCTAAGTCTTGTGTAATTCTGATTGTGGCTCCCCAATATTTGAGTTGTATCTTTTGCAGTATCTTTTTCCTGATAGTTTGTAATATGGTTATAATATTCCTTGGGATTTTTATTTGGGGATCTCTTTTATTTTGAGTGATCAGTGGATTCTTTCAATGGCTATTTTTCCTTCTGGTTCCAGGATATCAGTTCAGATTTCCTTGATAATTTCTGGAAAGATGTTATCCAAGTCCTCCTTTTGATTATGGCTTTCAGATAGTTCAATGATTCTGATACTATCTCTCCTGGATCTATTTTCCAGGTCAGTGTTTTTTCCCATGAAGTATTTTACATTGTCTGCTATTTTTTGTCATTCTTTTGAATTTGATTGATTTTTAATGTCTTGTAGAGTTCTTAGCTCCCACTTGCCCAATTCTAACTTTTAGGGAGTTGCTTTCCTCAGTTAGCTTTTGTACTTCCTTTTCCATTTGGCTAAATGTACTTTTAAGGAGTTGTTTTCTTCAGTGGATTTTTATAGCTCCTTTTCCATTTAACCAATACTAGTTTTTAAACAGTTGTTTTCTTTTTCCAGGCTGTTGATTCATTTTTCATAATTCTCTTGCCCCACTCTCATTTATTTTTTCCCAAATTTTCTTCTACCTCTCTTGAATGATTTTTAAGCTCCTTTTTGAGCTCTTCCTTAAGTTCTTTCTGAGTTTCAGATTACTTCCTGTTTTCCTGTGGGGTATGCCAAAGATGTTTTGAAATTATTGTCCTCTTCTGAGGATAATAGCTTTCTATGGTCAGATTCTTTGTTGTTGTTTTGCTCATCTTTTTGACCTTTTTTCTTTCTTTTAAATTTGAGCTCTGCTGCCAGGATGTGTATTGTTAATGGAATGGGAATATTTTTAATGAAATGGGAAGATCTTTCCCATTAATAGGCCTACATAACCTACTTGAGTCACATGGAAGCCTGAGTCACATGTAGCCTGTGGTGGGAAGAGCTTGCTGAATGCATGGAGCAGGAAGGGGTAGAGCAGGAAGTTGGAGTGAGTTGGAGCTTGGAGGGAGCAAGGAGGCAGAGAGAGCAGAGCAGCTGGCATGAGTGAGAGAGCAAGTGATTTCACTCAAGAGACTTTGTTTGTGGGGAGACCTGATGAAGGAAAGGCTTGGGGATGGCGTTGCTCCCTGAATTGATAATGTGCATAGATTTCTTTATTGCTATGATGGATTTGGCTTTGCACTGTTTGAATAAACGTTTTTGTTTCATCTTCAATGAAGAGAGTCTTTTATGTCTTGCAATTATGATCTAAAGGGCCACTCTAGAATGCCAAAGACACCTCATGGCAGTGGGCTCACAGTTTATATGCCCTTTGAAAAGTGGGTGTTGCTGAGGATGGCAATCAACTCTGATTGGTTAATAATTAATGAGAGAATGAATATTACAATAAGAGATGGGCTATGTTATAATGAGGGTCTCAAGGTATGACACTGAACACACAAATCTTGATCAAAGAAACTTATAAATGTCCATATCACCTGTCTGACAAATGGGAGAATCCACATTTTCCTAGACCTGTCTACATAAACACAATGTGCAGGAATCTGCCCCTTCACTTAAACTTTGAATTTATTTTGCTGTCTTTGATTAGATCTTAGCCACCCTGCCTGGGGAGGTCTTTGACAAAGATGAGCCACACTGGTTGATTTCTGGGTGAGGAAGGAGCAAAGGAGAAAAACCTTGGTCCTTTCAATATTTAGTTATTAATACAAGAAAGAAATGATCATTTCAAGAGAGAGAGAGTATTTAATGTAGTTTTAATTATAAGTTGAAACTGACATCACTATAAATTTAGTTGATTGCATAACATTTTCCAAAACATCATGAATGTTTTTATTTTTAATTAAGTTTTTTTATTGCAGACAATAAACATCAACAAACATGAATATTATATAAGAAAAATTTAAAAAAAAGTATTCTTTGTGGAACTGTGAGCTTCTGTTATGCATTTTTTTAGGATATATCACTTTTTTGCTTTGTTTTGTTGATTTTAAATTTAACATAGTAGTTTCAAAACTGATCTGCTTGTCTGTGCCTTCCTAAAATTTTAACTTTTTAATGACTCATCAATCTGTCTTTATTTCATTTTTTTCTTTTTTTATTATTATTACCACTGTGGCAATCTTCCCAGAATTGATCTCACCTCCCCAACAAGAAAAGCAGTCCCTTTGAAAAGATTAGTACGATTATACAAAACAGTCAGACATATTATGTCTGAAAATACATGTCTCATCTTTCAGCAGAGACATTAATCATTCAATCTGAAAGTGGTGTGACTAAATCTCAAGATAATTTGAATTTTATTTATTTACATCAATTACATCATTAAGAAAACTCAAAGGTTCTATTTTTATTTTACTTTCTTATCATATAAAGAAATAATCATTCACAGAAAAATAAATTTTTCATTGGCCAAACCCTCAGCTTAATGTATCATTTTCTTTTCTGAGAAGCCAAAGCCACTGCTGGTACTGTTGCAAGAGCAAGCAAAGTGGGATTTTTTACTCATTTTTCTTTTGGAGTGCTTCTTAGCATTAAGGCAACCAGGTGCCTTTGATTGAGCCTTGCCTTTGTTTGTAGGAAGGCCCACACCGTTTTGCTAATTAAGTCAGGAGAGGTGTGAAACCCTGGAGAGGTGTGAAGCCCTTAGGTCCTGAAAAAAGGGTATACATACTCTGAGGTTAGCATTTTGTTTGGGGCTTTCACTCACTGGAAGAGTGTCATGTGATTTGACCAGATGAGACTCTGGGTAGCAGTCACGGAGTCCCCTGGCTTTGAAAACCCAGATGTTGATGCTTCTTTCTCTGATAACTATATGTATTACTACAGTTAGACCATTAGAAGCCTGTCTACTGGTTTGTGTTTATTTGCCCTGTTTATATAACGTATGCTTGTAATTTCTGTTTGTATGCTCTCTGAAGTTCAGGGTGCTGGCTGTTTCCCTGAACTAAGTGAATGATATATGTATGTTTAATTAAAGTAAGATTGTTAATCCAATAAAGTTGTTTCCCTTAGAAAAGCAGATCAAAGAACCTGTACTAGTAGCCCTCCTGTGTGCTGGTATTACTGGTCTTATGCCCCCACAGCAGCTGCTAGTAACATTGTTGTTACAACTGTCAATAAAATTTCAACAGAGCAAAGAAGCAGCATATGTTTGGTGATTTCCTCAGATTCTGTGCTGCTGCAGACCAAATCATCTTTGAAACAGAGAATGCTATTGGGGACATTTGGTTGCTACAATCCAGTGACAGATACCACTTATGATTCCTAATAAATGGATGCTATTGGCAGCCCTTGCCATCACTTCCCTTGATATATTCTTTATGTCATTGATTTCATACATCTATCTGACTTTCCTAGAAACTACTCTGTCTTGTGGAGTTCTTTCATAGTGTACCAAAATTGTAACATTCTTACAAAAATGGACTAGTATCAGATGTGCCTTTTATTTTTAGTCTCTTTTCATGTCATCTCTGGAAGTCCGTTTTCTTCCCTAGGATCTTCTTTAAAAGGACAATTTCCCTCTTCTTTTTTTATGTCAATGACTTACTGCTCTTTTGATAACTCAATGGCCTAGGGTACATATGCAATAGAATAAATGCACCATTTCTTTTGAAAAGCTCATCACTTAGTCTGACATTCACATAATATTACCTAATGACACAAAAGCCCCTTTCAACATAGCAACCTAGGATATTTCCATCACTTCCAACAATTTTCAGACCAAATTCTTAGAGAGCCTTTAAAAAATCCTCCCCAGTGATTTAACTCATCTCTGGTAACTGCCAACAACTGATGTATGATACATAATTAATGTGGAATGGGCATCACAGTTTAGATTCACCTTATTCAAAAAAAGGAACATTCAATTTGTTCTCATATTATTGTTTTTAAGTATTTAAAATAATGATCATTTAAAGCAGTGCTTCTCTATCTTTTTTTGGTCTAAGGATTCTTTTATGGTCAAAAAGGACTGAGAACCATCTTTCCTTATCCCTACACCCACCTTTGGCTTATGTGAGTACACACACACACACACACACACACACACACACACAAACACACACATTTATTGTGTTAGAAATTAAGATGTTTTAGTATTACTATGAAAATGGTTTTGACCTCCCAGCCTTCTGAAAGGGCCTTGGAAATTCCCAGGATCCCTGGACCAAACTTTGATACATGCTGATTTAGAAGAAAAAAAAATAGGAAGGTGATTATTTTTTTTTGAATTTAAGTTCTGAGGCATTCTTTTAAACTTGGTTTTCTCATATAAGTTAGTTATTTGATAAATACATGTAGGTTGATTATAGCTTGGAGACTATAAACTATTCATTGTGGCCAGAGTGGCCTTTGTTTTCTTTGAGTGACTCAGCTTACCTCATTGAGCCTGGCTGGGTGCTGGGGCTTCTCTTCTGGGGCAGGAAGCCCAGCAACCATGCCTGGGAACAGATGTGTGATGAGTCATGGGGCTGGCTGAGGGGAGGTGTTGACTCCAGAGTCACACCCTATTGGGTGCTAACCTAGTCTATGCTAGGGGGAGGGGCCAACTCAAGAACCAATTGGCCCTGGTCATTCAGGCGGAGCTTGATGATGTCAAAAACTCTATAAGAGGGGAGAGTACAGCTTGAAGACCTCTCTTTCCTTTTCCATTTGGCGTGGGAGCAGTGGGGAGCGTGACTCTGGGCCAGCCCTTGCTCTCGGGCTGAGCCCAGATGTTGGTAACTATGAATTGTATTGGATCTGTCTGTTGATATTTGTAATTTGTTTGTATTTAGTTCTGAAGTTCGGGATGGTGGTTTTGTTTTCCCCCGAACTAAATGAATGATCTGAACTTTAGGGTGCTGGCTGTTTGTTCCCCTGAACTAGCTGACTGTGATCTGTATTTGGTCTGTCTGTTGATGCTTGTCTCTTTGCTCCCCTGAACTAATTGAATGCTAACTGAATGCTGGCATTTTCCCCTGAAATAAATGAATGTTGTCTGTATGCTAACTGAATGCTGGATTAAAGTAAGCTGGTCAACCCCTTCACCGTGCTTTCCTTGTTTAAGCAGATAAAAGAACCTGTGCTTTTCCGGTGTGCCTGGCAGCCTCCTGGGTGCTGGCTGTGGAGGGATCTTACGCCCCCACAGAAGCTGTTAGCTGGATTGTTAATACATTTGTTTAATGTTTTTTCTAAGTTACGTGAAAATTACTGGCAAATACATATATATATATATATATATGTATATATACATATATATGTATATATGCATATATGCATTTAGGGTAATTTGTTGTTTTAGTAGATTTGCACATCTTCTACTTAGTGGTTTCCCTTTCATATCAATAACACATAAAGCACTTTGAAAAATCTTGAGAGTTAAAAAGTACAAGTGTTATTATTCACATGGTACATATGAGAAAACTGAATTTCAAATAAGTTTAGGGACATACCCAAGGTCATTTGAATAGAGTGGCAAAGCACTTTGAATAATCTTTAGAGTTATGCAGTAGAAGTATTATTTTTCACACTGTACATATGAGAAAACTGAAGTTCAAATAAGTTTATGGACATGCCCAAGGTCACCCAAATAGAGCTAGCATACAAATCCAGTTTCTCTTGACTCCTAATACAGCCTTCTTTCTGCTTCCCAATAAAATACTTGGCTATTTGCAGCTAGGCCTGGGGGAGAAAGAAAAAATAGAAAAATCATTGAATTGGGGTATTTGGGAAGGCGGGAAATCATTAAAGTCACCTTTTTTGCCATTAAACTTTTAAATTTTCATGCTGAGAAGGAGTTGTAAGAAAGTGATAAGGAGGTAATTATTACTTAAAGTCAAAATAACTATCCAAATACCTAAAGCAAAACTGTGGCAATAACTCCAAAGTGGAAAGGAAGATAGAAATTTAACATGTTAGGTATGAAGTAGAATTAACAAGAGCTGAAAAATATTCCAGATGAAGCACTCAAGGCAATATTAGAGATTGTATTTCCTGTGTTTTTTTTTTTTTTGCTCTAACTGGAATATTTTCCGGTCTAAAAATCACCTTGCGAAGTTAATCGATTTGAAGTTACTTTTCTTTTACTTTAAAAAAAAAGCCTGTGAATGTATTGAACCTTTTTCCCCCTCTTCCATGAGGAGCTGCATTGTCTAGGAGAAAAGATGAGGAAGAAATGGTATCCCTTGCTATGCCTGACTAATTACTAATGTACCTCTAGTAGGATATCCTACTTTGTTTTGCATTTTTTTTAGTTGAGCATGATCTCTCTGAATATTTTATGTATCTCCTTAAGTGAAATATAAGTTGACAAATACGGAAAAGAGGGGAGAAGTCTTTGCAAGAATTCCTAAAAAAAAAGATGTTCAGTTTCAGTTTTATCATTTATCAAGAGGTGGGGGAGGAGGGTTTTGTACTAGAAGACCTCAAATTTCATTTTAAACTCTACATTTATGTTCCTTTGTTAACCAGCATATAATAGAAGAGTTACTCAAAGACTTAGCAATCAAAGAAACTTGGCATGATAGAAAGAGAGATGGTCTTGGAGTTGAAACGACACCAAGTCCAACCTTTTCTACACATAGGCTATGTTGTTCTGAGCAGTTCATTTAATCTCTCAGTGTTCCTGGTAATATTTAAAGATCCCAAGTTATGGAGAATTCACCAATCTGCACCTGAGTATAAGTTCTTTATCAGGAGATTTCTACAATCCAAAAACTTACTCAGAAAAGGGGGAGGGGAAGGAGGAAGGGAAGGACAATAACATCAGTGTCTTTCATCACTCCGTTAAGGCATTAAAGACAATTGAATTTAATTTAAAAGACAATTCTACTCTCCCCGAAAAAAAAAATCAAATCCGATAGTTGCTGAGTTCATTTATTAAAGAAGGTTAGGGAGCGAACTCATAAGTTGCTCTTCTTTAGTTTATTCCTTAATAGTAAGTCAGATAGTTCATATTAGTGCTGGCAGTGAAAGTGGACAAACTCTCTCAAGAGGTCTACTGCTTTCTGAGATATGAATGCCTGAAATTGAGGTATAGACCTTGATGTCTAAGGTACAGAAACATCAAGAAGAGTACTGGACTCTGAGTCAGAAGGGCCAGGGTTGACATCTCAACTCTATTGATCCCTTAGGCAAGTGCTCTAAACTCCTTGAGCTTTAATTTGCCCATCTGTAAAACAGGAATACTGCTTGCACTGCCTACGTCTAGGGGTTGTAGAGAAAATTCTTTGTCTGGCTAATGTTAGTTATTACCACGGAAAAGCCACTATCTAGAAGATATATATAGCTACTAAAATCACAAAGCAATATCCTGCACTCCTTGCTAATAAGGACTTTAAACAAATAGCTTATGGGTTTGGAGCTACTATCAAATAGGGTTTATCAAACAAATAATTTAGGCAAGAAAAACTGAAGTTAAAAGAATATTTTGAAAGTAGGGCCTGAAAAGAAATGATTCTCTTTCTTCTGGGACAATTCATAAGGAAATGCAATTTTAAACTTTTTTCTAGCTTCATTAAATGATTTATATTGTCTGATTGCAACAGAATGTAACTCTTTGTAGAAAAGGAATATTTTGTTTCAGCCTTTGTAGTCTTGGCATCCTAGCACAATGCCTTGAACACAGTAAGATTGATAGTTGGTGACTGAGTAGAATGACCAGATGATTTTATTAAAATATCCATTTTCTTTCAAATGAGGTATGTTTAGAAGTTTATTGCATCCTAAAAGTGTGATTTTTTAAAAAAAATCTTGGGACTATTTTTATTTTTAACAAAATATTATATTTTGAATTCCTAAATTGAATTGATGGAAAAAAATATTTCCTAACATAGTTTCTTTGAAGTGAACTTTCCAACATTTTATTTATTTGATAAAATTTGCTACAGTTGTATGCAAAACTTTGAATATAGTCTAAATACCTTTTTTGGTAGACAAGCTAAAGATGTTAGCATCACCTATATACATTGTCTTTCCTTATGCTTCAGGAAAATCACTAGCCTCCCTCAGTGCAGTGGTTGGATTTGAGAAGGTATTAAACCAAAACAAGTTGTATCTATGTTCTCTACTAGAAAAATGTCCAGCTTCCCATAGCTATTTAATGAGGCAGATTTTATAGAACTCACAAAACTAAGTCTCAGCAAGGATACCATTAGCTTAAGTGTCAGCTAAGCCACTTTTCCCCCATTGGAATGTGGTTACTTGTTGATAACATTAATAGACAAGTAGGAAATAGACCCAACAGTTACATAGTAATTAAAACCAGCTGTAACTCCTTCTGTTGTTATAAAATCAGAATGCTGATTAGAGCAATCCAATATGAATGCAGTTGTAACTCACTAAAAATCACTAGGCATAAAGCAGTAAGAATGTCTACCATTTGAAAGTACAAGGTCAGCTTTGTGATTATGAAAGATTATGACCATTGACCTAAGAGATAAGTTGTATTTGTAACTTTTTCAAGCATGTTTTATTTTCTCCTCAATCTCTATTATTAACATGGAAAAAGACTACAAACAGTGAAAAAAAACCCTCATACATTTCAATGCAAATAATTCAAGAACTTAAAGATATTTTCCCCATGGATTTTTTTCCCGCTTACTGGGATGCCACAGCTGTATCAGTGACTATTATGTGTATATATATACATGCATGCACACACATGCATACACACACTATGTATATATATATATACACACACATATAGATATAGTCATATTTAAAAGCTACTTCATTTGCTCATTTTGTTTCTATAGAAACTTTTCATATGATAGTTTTAGAGTAGATAACTGCTGAAGAACAAACTGTGCTTTAAAATGCTATATGTTATGTTAAAAAAAACACAGTCCTGTGTTATTTATCTAATTGTTGAAAAATTTTCATTGTTCAAAGAGGTTGGGAATTAACTAATCTTTTCTTCCCATATGCATCTGTTCCCTTCAACCTATTAATTCTTTATTTGCTGTAAGAAGATTTGAACTTTGAAAAATTGGAGGAAAACTGGTTAAACTATGGTCTGCTGAACAAGAATATTCAGAGGACATCCCAATCCAAACAGACTCATTGATAGTAGAGAATAGTTATGCCAGGTTATGGATAGATCACATATTCAGAGATAGCTAGTGATTACAAAAGATGAATGTTTGGAGGAAAACATATTACATTCATGCAAGGGCAAAGAATCAAAATCACATCCCTACGTTGGAGTTATCACTGTGGAGTGAAACAGATAGGGAAAACAAGAAAAAAAAGATTTCCTGTTTAGTCTTTACCTGCTCCTTTGTTCTTGAAGAAGTTGGAGATCAGTTACATTTTTCTGTACAGCCCAATATATTTTAAACAGAAACTGAACAACTCAGACTAAGAATCATCATGTTACTGGTCTATATTCATTCAGGAAGTACTCATTAAGTGTCCTACTATATGGCAAACAATGTACTTGGCACCAGAGAAACAAATATGAAATCAAAACAATCCTAGCACCCAAGAAGTACATCACATGAACAGAGATATATAAATACGGAGCCCATACAACATAAACACAAAGTAATATAAAAGGAGAGGGCAAACAGTACCTACAGGGAAACCAAGAAAGCCTCATAGAGGAGGTGGAACTTAAGATTAACTTTGAAAGAAACTATAGCAATGCTAGATTATGGAAGAATTGTCTCTCTTTTGCAAATCAAGATCAAATCAGATAAATTAATTTTCTAACTTCATTCATACAAATAAGGGTAATATACAATAAACATGAAAGTATATGTTGGAGTCGGACTATCAAAGTATTAAATTAAAAAGTAGATGAGTTTCTAACCTCCATCACAGAGTTAGCTCAATCCATGAGAAAATTCTAAATTTCCCCTGGCCTTCCAAGGGTGACCCTGTTTTCTTATGTTTTCTGTTTGTCAATCTTCCTACAAAGGAGCTCTGTTGTCAAGTATCAGTATTACAATTGACCTTTAATTTCATCAATGTAGGTACTCCTTCCAGGGATGCTGGTTACAGTTTATCTCTGCCTGTATATCTCTTGTTAAGTCTTTTCCAAATGCTTTCATAAATATACCATATAGGATCTGTATAATGTACTGGGGACCTTCTTCCTGATATTATATAGCTACCAATGCAACATATTCCTATGTCATGTTATAGGATGTTTTCCCCGGTCATACATTACTCTAATATCCTGTATACTGATTCTCTTAAGTAATTATATATTTGGAATGCTTCAGTCTGGTCCTGTCCATCATGAACCTTCAAAATTTCTTTTCCTTATAATTAATGTTTAGAGTTGATAACTCTATTCCTTCTAGTAAGAAGAATTACCTACAGGCCTTTCTGTCTTCTCTGCCATTGCCCCCAAAAGTCCCCCAACAACAGATTGTGGTGGCTCAGCCACTGTTAATGAGTCTCTCAGCTTTACTAGACTGCTCCTTTGAAAGACACACATAATTTGTTGCCACGCCTTTAGTCAATGCTTTTCCATTTTGGTATGATCTGTTAGAGTTTGTGTTCATTTAGCATAACTCTCAAGAAACCAGGTTCACCACCATGCTACAATGAAGTAATACTTGCCTAATGGAATTTAACTTTAAAAATAATTCTTCTATTCTTTCTTTTTGTTTTTTTTTTTATTTTTAGTTTACAACACTCAATTCTACATAATTTTGAGTTCTAGATTTTCTTCCCTCCTTCCCCCACTCCCTCCTCAAGACGGCATGGTATCCCATATAACTTCCATGTATAACTTTGCATTGAATTAATTTACACACTAGTCAAGTTATGGAGAAGAATTGTGACCAATGAAATGAATCATGAGAAAGAAGAAACAGGACAAAAAAAACCAAAACCAACCCAAAAACAAAAACAAAAGAGAGAAAAAGAAAAAAGGGGGGGTGGCAGAAAGGCTAGCATGAAGTGTGCCTCAGTCTGCATTCATACTTCATAGCTCTTTATCTGGATGTAGATAGCATTCTCCATCATGACTCCTTTGGAGCTGTCTTTTTACATTGTGTTGCTGACACGAGCAAAGTCTGTAAGGGTTAGTCCTCACAGAATCCATATATCTGTGGTTGTGTATAATGTTCTCCTGGCTCTGCTCCACTCACACAGCATTATGTCGTGTAGGTTTTTCCAGGTGGTTATGAAGTCCGTATCATCCCCATTTCTTATAGCACAGTAGTATTCCATTACCTTCATATACCACAGCCTGTTCAGCCATTCCCCAATTGATGGGCATCCCTTTGATTTCCAATTCTTAGCTACCACAAAAAGAGCCGCTGTAAATATTTTTGTACATATGGGTCCTTTTCCTGCTTGTGTGATTTTTTGGAATACAATCCTAGAAGTGGTATTGCTGGGTCAAAGGGTATGAGCATTCCTGTGGCCCTTTAGGCATACTTCCAAATTACTCTCCAAAATGGCTGGATCATCTCAGAACTCCACCAGCAATGTAACAATGTTCCCATTTTCCCACATCCTCTCCAGCATTTATCATTTTCCTGTTTTGTTATTTTAGCCAATCTGACAGGAGAGATGTGGTATCTAAGGGTTGTTTTGATTTGCATTTCTCTAATCAGTAGTGATTTAGAGCATTTTTTCATATGCCTATAGATAGCTTTAATTTCTTCCTCTAAAACTGTCTGTTCATATCCTTTGACCATTTCTCAACTGGGGAATGACTTGTATTCCTATATATTTGGCTCGGTTCCCAGTATATTTTAGAAATGAGACCTTTATCAGAGATACTAGTTCTAAGGATTTTCTCCCAATTTTCTGCTTCCCTCCTAATTTTTGTTGCATTGGCTTTTTTTGTACAAAAACATTTCAATTTAACATAATCAAAATTATTTATCTCTTGTTGTGTCATGAATTCTTTTCTTTTCCATAAATCTGATAGGTAAACTATTCCTTGCTCATCCAAATTACTTATAGTATCAGCCTTTATTCCTAAATCATGAACCCATTTTGACTTTATTTTGGTGTATGGTGTAAGATCTTGGTCTATGCCCAGTTTCTACCCTACCATTTTCCAATTTTCCCAACAGTTTTTGTGAAAAAGTGAATTATTAGCCCAGAAGTTGGCCTCTTTGGGTTTATCAGAGTAGATTACTATAGTCATTGAGTTCTCCATCTTGTGTTCCTATCCTTCTTTAGCATTTCTTTTCATTAATACCCTAGATGTTCTAGACCTCTTGTTCTTCCAGATGAATTTTGTTATTATTTTATCTAGCTCTGTAAAATAATTTTTTGGTAGTTCAATTGGTATGGCACTGAACAGATAGATTAATTTAGGTAAAATTGCCATTTTTATTATATTAGCTCAGCCTAACCAAAAGCAACTGATATTTTTCCATTTATTTAGATCTGACTTTATTTGTGTGAAAAGTGTTTCATAATTATGTTCATATAGGCCCTGGGGTAGTCTTGGCAGATAGACTCCCAAATACTTTATAGTGTCTACTGTAACTTTGAATGGAATCTCTCTTTCTATCTCTTGCTGTTGAGCTTTGTTAGTAATGTATAGGAATGCTGAGGATTTAAGTGAGTTTATTTTATATCCTGCAACTTTGCTTAAGTTGTTTATTATTTCAAGTAGTTTTTTACTTGATTCTCTAGGATTCTTTAGATAAATCATCATATCATCTGCAAAAAGTGATAATTTAGTTTCTTCTTTGCCTATTCTAATTGCTTCAATTTTTTATTCTTCTCTTATTGCTACAACTAACATTTCTAGTACCAAATTGAATAGTAGGGGTGATAATGGACATCCTTGTTTCACCCCTGATCTTATTGGGAATGCATCTAGCTTATCCCCATTACAAATAATGCTTGTTGATGGTTTTAGGTAAATGCTATTCATAATTTTAAAGAAAGCTCCATTTATTCCTATGCTTTCTAGTATTTTTAATAGGAATGGGTGTTGTATTTTGTCAAAGGCTTTTTTTGCGTCTATTGAGATGATCATATAGTTTCTGCTAGTTTTGTTCTTGATATGGTCAATTATGCTAATAGTTTTCCTAATATTGAACAAGACTTGCATTCCTGGAATAAATCCTACCTGGTCATAGTGTATTATTCTCGTAATAAGTTGCTGCAAACTTTTTGCTAATATTTTATTTAAAATTTTTGCATCAATATTCATTAGGGAAATTGGTCTATAATTTTCTTTCTCTGTTTCGACTCTACCTGTTTTGGGTATTAGTACCATATTTGTGTCATAAAAAGAATTTGGTAGGACTCCTTCTTCACTTATTTTCCCAAATAGTCTACAAAGTATAGGAGTTAATTGTTCTTTGAATGTTTGGTAGAATTCACATGTAAAACCATCTGGCCCTGGAGATTTTTTCCTAGAGAGTTCATTGATGGCTTGCTCAATTTCTTTTTCTGAGATGGGGTTATTTAGAAATTTTACTTCCTTTTCTGTTAACCTGGGAAATTTATGTTTTTGTCGATATTCATCCATATCTCTAAGGTTGTCAAATTTATGGACATATAATTGGCCAAAATAATTCCTAATTATTATTTTGATTTCCTCTTCATTAGAGGTGACCTCACCCTTTTTATTTTTGATACTGGTAATCTGATTTTCTTCTCACTTTTTTTAAATTAAATTGACCAAAGGTTTATCAATTTTATTGGTTTTTTTCATAAAACCAGCTCTTTGTTTTATTTATTAATTCAATAGTTTTCTTGGTTTCAATTTTATTAATCTCTCCTTTGATTTTCAGTATTTATAATTTGGTATTTAATTGGGGATTTTCAATTTGCTCTTTTTCTAGCTTTTTTGAGCTGTATGCCCAGATCATTGATCTCCTTTTTCCTTATTTTATTCATGTAAGCATTTAGAGATATAAAATTTCCCCTAAGAACTGCTTTTGCTGCATCCCGTAAGTTTTGGTATGTTGTCTCATTGTTGTCATTCTCTTGAATGAAGTTATTAATTGTTTCTCTGATTTGTTCTTTGGCCCACTCATTCTTTAGAATTAGATTATTTAGTTTCCAATTAATTTTTAGCTTATTTTTCCACTGTTCTTTGTTACAAATAATTCTTATTGGCATCAAGATCTGAGAAGTATGCTTTGACTACTTCTGCCTTTCTGCACTGGATTGTGAGGTTTTTATGCCCTAGTACATGGTCAATTTTTGAGTATGTGCCATGTACCATTGAGAAGAAAGTATGTTCCTTTTTATCCCCATTCAGTTTTCTCCAGATGTCTATCATATCTGCCTTTTCTAAAATTCTGTTTACCTCCTTAACTTCTTTCTTATTTATTTTGAGGTTAGATTTATCAAGTTCAGAAAGGTAGGTTGAGGTCTCCCAATATTATAGTTTTGCTGTCTATTTCTTCCTGTAACTCCCTTAACCTCTCCTCTAAGAATCTGCATGCCATACCACTTGGTGCATACATGTTAAACAATGATATTGCCTCATTGTTTATGGTGCCTTTTAGCAGGATGTAATGTCCTTCCTTATCTCTTTTAATTAGATCTATCTTTACTTCTGCTTTGTCTGAGATTAGGATTGCTACACCTGCTTTTTTTTTTTAATTTCCTTATTTATTTTTAGTTTACCACACACGGTTCTACATAGTTTTGAGTTCCAGATTTTCACCCTTCCCTCCCCCCTCCCTCCTCAAGACGGCATGGAATCTCATATAACTGTCATGTATAACTTCGCATTGAATTAATTTATGCACTAGTCAAGTCGTGGAGAAGAATTTTGACCAATGGAATGAATCATGAGAAAGAAGAAACAGAACCAAAAAAAAAAAAACAACCCAAAAAAACAAAAGAGAAGCAAAAAAAAGGCGATCATGTAGTGCGCCTTGATCTGTATTCAAACTTCACAGTTCTTTCTCTGGATGAAGATAGCATTCTCCATCGTGAGTCCCCTGGAGTTGTCCTTGACCCTTAGGTTGCTGAGAAGAGCGCAGTATGTCAGGGTTGGACCTCACGGCATCCATATATCTGTGGCTGTGTACAACGTTCTCCTGGCTCTGCTCCGCTCACTCAGCATTATGTCGTGTAGGTTTTTCCAGGTTCTTATGAAGTCTGCATCATCCCCATTTCTTATGGCACAATAGTATTCCATCACCTTCATATACCACAGCTTGTTCATCCATTCCCCAATTGATGGGCATCCCTTTGATTTCCAATTCTTAGCTACCACAAAAAGAGCTGCTATAAATATTTTTGTACATATGGATCCTTTTCCCGCTTGTGTGATTTCTTTGGGATACAACTCTAGAAGTGGTATTGCTGGGTCAAAGGGTATGAACATTTCTATAGCCCTTTGGGCATACTTCCAAACTGCTCTCCAAAATGGCTGGATCAGCTCACAACTCCACCAGCAATGTGACAATATTCCAATTTCCCCACATCCTTTCCAGCATTTATCATTTTCCTGTTTTGTTATTTTAGCCAATCTGACAGGAGAGATGTGGTATCTAAGAGTTGTTTTGATTTGCATTTCTCTAATCAGTAGTGGTCCAGAGCATTTTTTCATATGCCTGTAGATAGCTTTAATTTCTTCCTCTGAAAACTGCCTGTTCATATCCTTTGACCATTTCTCAATTGGGGAATGGCTTGTATTCCTATATATTTGGCTCAGCTCCCTGTATATTTTAGAAATGAGGCCTTTATCAGAGATACTAGTTGCAAAGATTTTCTCCCAATTTTCTGCTTCCCTCCTAATTCTTGTTGCATTGGCTTTTTTTGTACAAAAACATTTCAATTTGACATAATCAAAATTATCCATTTTGCATTTTGTAATGCTCTCTATCTCTTGTTGGGTCATGAATTCTTTACTTTTCCCCAAATCTGATAAGTAAACTATTCCTTGCTTTCCCAAATTACTTATAGTGTCAGCTTTTACTCCTAAATCATGAACCCATTTTGACTTTATTTTGGTATATGGTGTAAGATATTGGTCTATGCCCAGTTTTTGCCCTACCATTTTCCAATTTTCCCAACAGTTTTTGTGAAATAGTGAATTATTAGCCCAGAAACTGGCCTCTTTGGGTTTATCAAAGATTAGATTGCTAAACTTGTTGATTTCACCTACTTGTGTACCTATCCTATTCCACTGATCCACACCCCTGTTTCTTAACCAGTACCAGGCAGTTTTGATGACTGCTGCTGTGTAGTACAGTTTAATATCTGGTTTGGCTAAGCCACCATCTCTAGCATGTCTTTTCATTAATATCCTAGATACTCTAGACCTCTTGTTTTTCCAAATGAATTTTGTTATTATTTTGTCCAGCTCAGTTAAAAAATTTTTTGGTAGTTCGATTGGTATAGCACTGAATAGATAGATTAATTTAGGTAAAATTGTCATTTTAATATATTAGCTCGGCCTAACCATGAGCAACTGATATTTCTCCATTTATTTAGATTTGATTTTATTCGTGTGAAAAGTGTTTCATAGTTATGTTTATATAGGCCCTGGGTTTGTCTTGGCAAATAGACTCCCAAATATTTTATAGTGCCTTCAGTAACTTTGAATGGAATTTCTCTTTCTATCTCTTGCTGTTGGGCTTTGTCAGTAATGTATAGGAATGCTGAGGATTTATGTGGGTTTATTTTATATCCTGCAACTTTGCTAAAGTTGTTTATTATTTCAAGTAGTTTTTTACTTGATTCTCTAGGATTCTCTAGAAAAATCATCATATCATCTGCAAAAAGTGATAATTTAGTTTCTTCTTTTCTTATTATAATTCCTTCAATTTCTTTTTCTTCTCTTATTGCTACAGCTAATGTTTCTAGTACCAAATTGAATAATAGGGGTGATAATGGACATCCTTGTTTCACCCCTGATCTTATTGGGAATGCATCTAGTTTATCCCCATTACAAATAATGCTTGTCCATGGCTTTAGGTAGATGCTATTTATAATTCTGAGGAAGGTTCCACTTATTCCTATGCTTTCTAGTGTTTTTAATAGGAATGGGTGTTGTACTTTATCAAAGGCTTTTTCTGCGTCTATTGAGATGATCATATGGTTTCTGCTAGTTTTGTTGTTGATATGGTCAATTATGCTAATAGTTTTCCTAATATTGAACCAGCCTTGCATTCCTGGAATAAATCCTACCTGGTCATAGTGTATTATTCTCGTAATGAGTTGCTGCAATCTTTTTGCTAATATTTTATTTAAAATTTTTGCATCAATATTCATTAGAGAAATTGGTCTATAATTTTCTTTCTCTGTTTTAACTCTAGCTGGTTTGGGTATTAGTACCATATTTGTATCATAAAAAGATTTTGGTAGGACTCCTTCTTCACCTATTTTCCCAAATAGTCTACAAAATATTGGAATTAGTTGTTCTTTGAATGTTTGATAGAATTTACATGTAAAACCATCTGGCCCTGGAGATTTTTTCCTAGGGAGTTCGTTGATGGCATGCTCAATTTCTTTTTCTGATATGGGGTCATTAAGAAATTTCACTTCCTTCTCTGTTAGCCTGGGCAGTTTATGTTTTTGTAGATATTCATCCATATTTCTAAGGTTGTCCAATTTATGGGCATATAGTTGGGCAAAATAATTCCTAATTATTGTTTTGATTTCCTCTTCATTAGAGGTGACCTCACCTTTTTCATTTTTGATACTGGTAATTTGATTTTCTTCTTTCTTTCTTTTTTTTAATCAAATTGGCCAAAGGTTTGTCAATTTTATTGGTTTTTCCATAAAACCAGCTCTTTGTTTTATTTATTAATTCAATAGTTTTCTTGGTTTCAATTTTATTAATCTCTCCTTTGATTTTCAGTATTTCTAATTTGGTATTTAATTGGGGGTTTTCAATTTGCTCTTTTTCTAGCTTTTTCAGCTGTATGCCCATATCATTGATCTCCTCTTTCCCTATTTTATTCATGCAGGCATTTAGAGATATAAAACTTCCCCTAAGAACTGCTTTTGCTGCATCCCATAAGTTTTGATATATTGTTTCATTATTGTCATTTTCTTGAATGAAGTTATTAATTGTTTCTCTGATTTGTTCTTTGGCCTATGCATTCCTTAGAATTAAATTATTTAGTTTCCAATTAGTTTTTAGCTTATTTTTCCATGGTACTTTATTAAAAATGATTCTTATTGCATCATGATCTGAAAAGGATGCATTGACTACTTCTGCTTTTCTGCACTGGATTGTGAGGTTTTTATGCCCTAGTACATGGTCAATTTTTGAGTATGTGCCATGTACTTTTGTGAAGAAATATATTCCTTTATATCCCCATTCAGTTTTCTCCAGATGTCTATCATAGGTGTCTTTTCTAAAATTCTGTTTACCTCCTTAACTTTTTTCTTATTTATTTTGAGGTTAGATTAATCAAGTTCAGAAAGGGGGAGGCTGAGGTCTCCCAATATTATAGTTTTGCTATCTATTTCTTCCTTTAACTCCCTTAACCTCTCCTCTAAGAATTTGTATGCCTTACCACTTGGTGCATATATGTTAAGCAATGATATTGCCTCATTGTTTATGGTGCCTTTTAGCAGGATATAATGTCCTTCCTTATCTCTTTTAATTAGATCTATCTTTACTTTTGCTTTGTCTGAGATTAGGATTGCCACACCTGCTTTTTTTACTTTAGCTGAGGCACAATATATTTTACTCCAGCCTTTTACCTTAACCCTATGTGTATCCCCCTATTTCAGATGCATTTCTTGTAAACAGCATATTGTAGGATTACGGTTTTTAATCCATTCTGCTATCTGCTTCTGTTTTGTGAGAATGTTCATCCCCTGCATGTTCAGGGTTATGATTTCTATCTGTGTCTTTTTCTCCATCCTAATTCCCCCTGTTTATGCTTTTATTTCTCCCTTTCCCCTTCTCCTCCTCAACAAAGTTTTGCTTTTGACCGCTGCTTTCCTCAGTTAACCCTCCCTCTTTATTCCCCTCCCTTATCTTACCGTTACCCACTTGCTACTTCTCCTCTCCCTTCTGCCCACCCCCCTCCCTTTTTCCCCCCTTACCCTCCCACTTCCCGTAGGACAAGTTAGATTTCTAAACTTATCAGAGTATGTTATTCCCTTCTTGAGCTAGATCAGACAGATGACAGTAAAGCTCAAATACTGCTCTTCTCCCTCCCTTCTTTCCCTCTACTGTAATATGTTTTTATGCCACTTCACTTGGTGTAGTTTAACCTTTTCTACTACCTCCTTACCACTTCCCTCATAGCCCTCCCTTTATATCTCTTATTTATATTTTATATCTTTACATCAGTTAATTTATACAGGCATTCACAACCTATGTATATCCCTTTCATTTGTCATAATAGTTGTACCATTCACAAGAATGACTTGTATATATATATATATATATATATATATATATATATATATATATATATACATAAAAAACTTACATAAGATGATATAATCACACATAAAGATGTAAACAACCTGCCCTTATTGGTTAATAAGGTATGTGGGGTTTTTCCCCCTGGTTACCTTTTTATGTCACTCTGGAGTTTTGTATTTGGAGATCAAATTTTCCATTGAGTTCGGGCCTTTTCATCAGGAAGGTCTGGAATTCCCTTATTTCATCGAATGTCCATCGCCTTGCCTGGAAAATTATGCTTAGTTTTGCTGGGTAGTTGATTCTTGGTTGTAGTCCCAGCTCCTTTGCCCTTCGGAATATCATATTCCAATTTCTCCTGTCTTTTAATGTGGAAGCTGCGAGATCCTGCGTGATCCTGACTGTAGTTCCACGATATTTGAATTCCTTCTTTTTGGCTGCTTGCAGTATTTTCTCCTTGAGTTTATAGCTCTGAAATTTGGCTATAATATTTCTTGGTGTTTTCAGTTTGGCATCTCTTTCAGGGGGTGATCGGTGAATTCTTTCAATGACTATTTTGCCCTCTGGTTCTAGGACCTCTGGGCAGTTGTCTTTGATAATTTCTTTGAAGATACTGTCAAGGCTCTTTTTTTCATCGTGGATTTCCGGTAGACCAATAACTCTCAAATTGTCTCTCCTGGATCTATTTTCCAGGTCAGTTGTTTTGCCAATCAGATATTTCACATTTTTTTTCTATTTTTTCATTCTTTACATTTTGTTTTATTACTTCTTGGTGCCTCATAGATTCATTAGCTTCCACTTGCTCAAGTCTAATTTTGAATGAGTTAGTGTTTACATTTTGCTTTTGAGTCTCCATTTCCAATTGGTTGATTTTGCCTCTCAGGGTGTCCTTTTCTCTCTCTAGATTCTCAATCTTCATATCCTTTTCGCCAATCTTATTCTTTAGGGACTTGATTTCATCAGTGAATTTTTTTCCATTTTTTCCATATTTTCTTTTAGCTCCCTAATTTGGTTTTTAAAATCCTCCTTTAGCTCTTCCAGCAGTGCTTTTTGGGCTGGAGACCAGTTCATATTAGCTTTTGAGGTATCTGATTTATCTACCGTGTCATTGCTACCCTCTTCTATGTTGATATTTTGATCCTGCCTGTCTCCATAAAAAGAATCTATTGTCCTCGATTTTTTTGTGTTCTTCATGTTGGTTTGCCTTTTGCTGGCTTTACAATGAATTTCTATCTGTGGATCTCAGGGCTTTCTGTCCCATCTTTCTTATTCTGGGGGTTGTGCGTCTAGAATTATAACCTTCAGTTTCCTGAGGTGTGGGGGAGGGGTCTGGCTCCCTGGCGTCTCACTCCCTGTGGGTGCTCTCCAGCACTTGCTTTTCAGCAATGGTCTCAGCTGTTTGTTGTTTGGGCTGATGTCTGGAACTTCCCCTGGGGGAGCAAGGTTACGTCTGGGCTGCTGGCGTTGACCCCTGCCGACTCTGCCCCTCTGGGATTAATAAGCTTCTAGTATTTGTCCTGTGAGGCCCCACAACTTTCTCCTCTGTTTCAGTTCTCTTTTTTTTTTTTTCCCCGAGGAATTCTCTGGGTGAGGGGGGGAGGGATTAGAGCCGTTTACCTGGCCATTGAGTCTTCCGGAAGTTCAAGAAGCCGAGTTCCTGGGTTTTGCAAGCGTCAGGAGTGGGTGTTTTCACGGCTGGTGGCATTGTGCTGCCTCTCGTCGCTCCCACAGAGTGACGTACTGTGTTGGGAGTCCTGGGGATCTCTGCCGGTTTCGGGAGCCCAGCTTTCTCCCAGCCCGTCTCCCACGTGGATTTCTTGGCCAGCCGTTTCCGCCTTGGTCTGGAGCAGCTCCGCACCTAGCACTCTCCAAGCCTGCAGGTTCGTTCCTCCCGCCTTTCAGACTCTCCTGGCTCGGAAATTTGCCCCACGCAGACTGCTCGCGGTTTCTGACTCTCTCAAATCTGCTCAAATTCACTTTTTTATAGGAATCTGACAGACCTTGTGACAGAGCTCCTGTAAGATGCTGCCTTCACGTGGCCATCTTGGCTCCGCCCCCCTCTACACCTGCTTTTTTTACTTTAGCTGAGGCGCAATATATTTTACTCCAGCTTTTTACCTTTACCCTCTGTGTATCCCCCAGTTTCAAATGTGTTTCTTGTAAACAGCATATTGTAGGATTATGGTTTTTAATCCTTTCTGCTATCTACTTCCATTTTATGGGAGAGTTCATCCCATTCACATTCACAGTTATGATTTCTATCTGTGTCTTTTTCTCCATCCTATTTCCCCCTGTTTATGCTTTTATTTCTTCCTTTCCCCTTCCCCTCTTCAACAAAGTTTTGCTTTTGACCGCCGCCTTCCTCAGTTTACCCTCCCTCTTTATTTCCCTCCCTTATCGTACTGTTTCCCACTTGTTACTTCTCCCCTCCCTTCTGACCACCCCCCTCCCTTTTTTCCCCCTTTCCCCTCCTACTTCCTGTAGGACAATTTAGATTTCTATACTTATCAGGGTATGTTATTCCCTTCTTGAACCAGATCAGATGACAGTAAAGCTCAAATACTGCTCTTCTCCCTCCCTTCTTTCCCTCTACTGAAATGTGTTTTTGCGCCTCTTCATTTGGTGTAATTTACCTTTTTCTACTACCTCCTTACCTCTTTTCTCATGGCCCTCCCTTTACATCTCTTAATTATGTTTTTTATCCTTATATCATGTATTTTATACAGGCATTCACAATCTATGTGTATCCCTTTCAATTGTCATAATAGCTGTACTATTCTCAAGACTGACATATATATGTATATATATAAAACATACATAAGACAATATAATCCTGTATAAAGATGCAAATAATTTGCCCTTATTGATTAGTAAGGTTTGTGGGGGTTTTTCCCCCTGTTTACCTTTTTATGTCTCTCTTGAGTTTTGTATTTGGAGATCAAATTTTCCATTGAGTTCTGGCCTTTTCATCGGGAAGGTCTGGAATTCCCTTGTTTCATTGAATATCCATCTCCTTGCCTGAAAAATTATGCTTAGTTTTGCTGGATAGTTGATCCTTGGTTGGAGTCCCAGCTCCTTTGCCCTTCAGAATATCATATTCCAATTTCTCCTGTCTTTTAACATAGAAGCTGAGAGATCCTGCATGATCCTGACTGTAGTTCCACGATATGTGAATTATTTCTTTTTGGCTGCTTGCAGTATTTTCTCCTTGATTTCGCAATTCTGAAATTTGGCTATAATGTTTCTTGGTGTTTTCAGTTTGGGATCTCTTCCAGGGGGTGATCGGTGAATTCTTTCAATGACTATTTTGCCCTCTGGTTCTAGAACCTCTGGGCAGCTGTCTTTGATAATTTCTTTGAAGATACTGTCAAGGCTCTTTTTTTCATTGTGGATTTCCGGTAGACCAATAACTGTTAAATTGTCTCTCCTGGATCTATTTTCCAGGTCAGTTGTTTTCCCAATCAGATATTTCATGTTTTTTTTTTCTATTTTTTTCATTCTTTACATTTTGTTTTACTGCTTCTTGATGCCTCATAGATTCATTAGCTTCACTTGCTCAACTCTAATTTTTAATGAGTTAGTGTCTTCGTTTTGCTTTTGAGTCTCCTTTTCCAATTGGTTGATTTTACCTCTCAGGGTGTCATTTTCTCTATTTCAATTCTGAATCTCTGTAGTCATTTCACCAATCTTATTCTTTAGGGACTTGATTTCATCAGTGGATTTTTTTTCCGTTTTTTTCTTTTACCTCCCTAATTTGGTTTTTAAAATCCTCCTTTAGCTCTTCCAGTAATGTCTTTTGGGCTGGAGACCAGTTCACATTACCTTTTGAGGTATCAGATGTGGCTATAGTGTCATTGCTATTCTCTTCCAAATTTGCATTTTGATCGTGCCTGTCTCCATAAAAAGAATCAATGGTCCTCGTTTTTTTTTTTTTTTTTTTTTTTTTTTTGTGTGTGTGTGTTCTTCTTCATGTTGGTTCGCCTTTTCCTGGCTTTACAATAAATTTCTGCTTTTGGGGCTCAGGGCTCTCTGTCCCAGCTTTCTTATTCTGGGGATTGTGAGTCTAGCTGTTGGCTTTGTGAATTATAGCCTTCAGTTTCCTGAGGTTTTGCGGAGGGGTCTGTCTCCCTGATGTCTCTTTCCCTAGGGTTGCTCTTCAGCACTGTTGCTCCTCAGCAATGGTCTCAGCTCTTTGTGGTTTGATCTGGTGTCTGGCATTTCCTCTGGGGGAGCAAGAGTATGTCTGGGCTCCTGGTGTGGACTCCTGCTGCCTCTGCCCCTCTGGGACTAAGGATCTTCTATGCTTTGGCCACTCAAGCCCCACTTCTATCTCCTCTGTTCCAGCATTCTTTTTTTCTGAGGATTTCTCTGGGTGAGGGGGGGAGCAATTAGAGCTTTTTACCTGGCCATTAGGTCTCTTGGAAGTTCAAGAATCCGCGTTTCATACCTTTGAGCTGCAAGCGTCAGGAGTTGATGTCTTACGGCCAGCGGCGTTGCGCTGCCTCTTGTCTCTTCCACAGACTGCCATTCTGTGTTGGGAAGCCTGGGGATCTACGCTGGTTTCAGGCACCCAGCTTTCTCCCAGCCTGTCTCCCACATGGGTTTCCCAGCCGGCCGCTTCCACTTTGGTGCTATCTGGAGCAACTCCGGACGCCAAGCGCTCTCCAAGCCTACAGATTCATTCCTTCGGCATTTCAGACTCTCCTGGCTTGGAAATTTGCCCCACTCAGACTACTTGCAGTTTCTAACTCTCTCAAATCTGCTCAAATTCACTGTTTTATAGGAATCTGACAGAAGTTGTGAGAGAGTTCCGGTAAGATGCTATTTTCATATGGCCATCTTGGCTCCGCCCCTCTATACTTTCTAAATATAAAAACATGTATATATTGTATTCAAGAAAACCAATTTCAAATATAAATCATTGCATTGGATCATCACATTCATCTATTACCATTATTGAGCATTATACAATATTCAATTTTTTTTCCTGATAATGAATTTTAGAATTAGGATGTACCTATAAGCTCCTTTAGTCCAAAACCCTCAGAATTTTGTATTGTCTTTTAAAGTAAAGCTAGCAAATTTACTAAAATATACAAAAAATAATATACATACAGGCCATACCATGTGTCATGCCATGTGTCATGCCGTGTGTGTGAATGTATGATGTTGACATTATCAGTCCCACTGGTAAAAAGTCCATTAATCTTTACAATTTAGCATTCAACCACAGCTCATTTTTTGGAACAGATGTATTGCTAATACATTGGTTTTAAAGAAAAAAAAATCTATGTAAAAATCATCTTTTCTGGTCTCTCTAATGTCATATTAAAGATACTTTCCTTTGGGAAAAAAATTGGTCCCAAGACATAATAAAAATCACAGGAGTAATAACAGGAGTGCCATTCAGCATTTATGAAGTCCACACTATGCAGAGAGAGCAATGGGCTGCACCAGGGCTGAAAGCATCAATGAAATTACAGTTGCAGAAGATAGTACTATCCAAGAGAGACAAGCAATAGCTCTGGCTTATTAAGTATTTCTTAACACCTTATGGAATTTATGAAAAGGAATATGAGTTATTCTGTTTTCTGCTTCCATAAAAAACCCAAGATTTCATCTATTTGATAGCCAAACAATCTTTTGATTCTATCAGTTTGATCAAACCACTGATCTGGACATCTGGACAATTCATCAGACACGCAGTTAACTACATCAATACTTGCCAGGGTAGCTGCAATAATGAGATTATTGGCAATGAGTACTAGTCACTTGAAGAAGGTTGAAGCTTATCAAATGCACTATATTTTAATAGTTCTCTTAGTTTTTCCAATATAGAATATTTTCATACATATGAATCTGCATGGCTATACAGAAGCTGTCAATTTTCTTCATGTTGTGTGATTTCCCTCTGTACATCAAGGTGAAGCCCTGAGAAGAAAGTTCTTCAGCGTTATAGCTTATTTTGTCTATAACTATCTTCTGTGGTATAGTTAGAGCTAAGGTTATGATGAGAGGTGTGAAGGGAGGTGTTCAGGGTTCTAACATGATGATTTAATTTGATAGTTAAAGGATTAAATTCAATAAATTTCACATTAACTAGCAATTAAATGTGAAGTATATTTCCTTAGATATACAATCATTGCATCACAAAGTTGAAAGGAATTTCAGGATCCATCTAATCCAGTAGGCTGTTGTTGTGTTTGTCCTTTGTTCTCGAAGAGGACCATGACATCAGGGAAATGATGACATGACTTGTAGTTAACTTCAATTTGAGTGACAGAGAAGTGTACAAGGTTACCCAGACTCACTTTCTCTTCCAGAGCCATCTGGGTCCAGTGGCCTGATATTCACCAGTACTACTGGAGATGGCTGAGGATACATTGGGAGATCCTGGCCCTTTTGGGCTAAGGGCTTTTCAGGTACTCATTTTGAGTAAGGTAATGCCCATCCAGTGAATGGGCCTCTTTAAGAACTTAATCAAGGGATGGCCCCTTTAATCAAAACTTAAAAATTAATCAAACTGGGAGGGGAAGACCCTCAGGGTTCCTGGCCAAAAGAATAGGTTGCAAACTCCTTGAAGGAAGCATGGTTTCAGTTTCATCTTTTTTTTTTTTTCATTTCTAGCATGTAGTATAGTGCTAAGCATATAACAAGTGCTTAATAAATGCTTATTGACTAAATAATTGTTTAATTGAATGACTATCCAAACAACAATCTCTTCCCATGGTTTATCTGACATCTGATCATTCAACTCTTGCTTAAAGATCGCAGATAAAGGGGGGACCACAAGTGCCAAATGGATCAAGAACTCACAAAGCCAGAACTTTGCTCCAGACACTAAAATCTCGGAAGAAATGATTTCTTCTCATAGGGTGTGGGCATACTCCTTCCTTTCTACTACTATACAACCAAAAGGACTGCTCCCACATTCAGATCCCTGTGGCACATGTGCCCATCTTCTGTTGACTGATCTGATCTGATCAGGGTAGGATAGAGTATTGTCATAATCCCAGACACTACGTTTCTCTTTGTGAAGTCCATATATGCATTAGCTTTTTTGACCGATTCATGATACTGTCTCTTGGAATCACAGACCTTCAAGTCAAATAGCTTTAAAACTTTCAAAATATGGAGATTTTCTTTTGAAAAATCATTATGAATGAGGGGAAATACTCATGGTAAATTCATATCTTTGCATTGATTTCTAATGGAAGACAATTTCTCTGTCATAATCTGACTGACCAGGTAGTGAACTGTTTGACTGTAAATTATCCTTTATTACATTGCAGTCCTATTTATCGCTTCCCCAAAACAGTTCAATCTTCTTGTAAAATGTTTCCAATTATACAATAAAATTCAGGGTGAAGCTAATTCCCAGGCTCCAGCTGGGAAGCTGATGACCTGAAGTTCATGCTTTAAACTCTGGAAAGTGTCTTCTGATGAAGTTATTATTGCTACTGTCAACCAAAAGGGGAAGAAAGTTAAATCATCCACAGTCTGATAATGTAGCTATTACTGTCAAAAAAAGGAAAAAAAGGAAAGTCCTTAAATCTCTTCAAACTCATGCAGCTTTAATACTTAAAATGACTGCCAGCTAGCCATATCACTATTTATTTTAACATAGGTCCTGCTTTTTTTTTCCCTTAGGCACAATCATTCTTGATGATTCACTTAGGTGACCAGCTTTTCCATTCTTCTTTACTATTACTGAATATCTTAGATAATCTCCATCTGAATAAAGAAGTTTAGATAGAGAATAGTATGCTAGCAGGGACAAGTAAATTAAAAACAAACAAACATTATTTAAACTTTTTGTTATTGTTACCGATTCATGATTACAGGTTGAGAAGTAGCAACCCTAGGGCCTGAAATATCTCAATTAGATCTCAATGACACCTTTACTATATCAGCTATAATAATCACAGAGCAGAAAGGGCCTGGACATAAGATTTCATTGTTAATGTGAACTCTCTAGTAAGGAAACTTGCTCTACCATTGCAATTTGGTACTGTATGTATGAGTAAAGCAAGATTCATGACCTTGAGGATGACCATGAACTTGCCTGAATGTTTCAGAGTCCCAAAGTATGAAAAACTCTCTAGGTAAAAGGCAGAGGAAGTATTACAATTATTTTGATTCCAGAGGTTAAAATCCCAAGACCAATGACTCTAATTTGATATAACAGTAATTATATTCCAAAACCAGTAAACCCACCTTAATGAAGCAACAATGAAATTATAACACAGTATTATGGCAAGGAACCAAGTCATCCTGTAGCCTTCCCCCTCCTAGCCTTCCCATATATGATCACTCATGAATTCTGTCTGCTTGTTTGTGTCTTCACTGCAGTTCTGAAAGCCCTTGCAGTTCTCAGAGTCCTTGCAGCCTCCTGGATTCTCTGGATTCCCAGTTCTCTAATCTCATGATGCTGTAGATTCTCAGCTCTTTGATCTCCACAACTCTCTTGTTCTGCACTCTCTGCTCTGCACTCTCCACTCTGCAGTCTCTCTCTACTCAGTGTCTGCTGCCTCAATGTCTTGATGTCAACTCTCAGCTCTCCTTCTCAGTTAGGCTGCTCTCAGTTCTGGGCTCTCTTTTTATACAGTCCTAACCAGGGTCTGACTGGCTAAAACTCAGATCTCTGATTGGCTGAATTCATGATTGACTAGAACTAAGTGCACATACCATTGGCTCTGGTCTTAATAACTCCCCTTAGGGCCCTGAGGGCTTCATGCCCAAATCAGCTTAGTACCTAGTAAGTAGAGGCATTAGGCTTACTTAAACACAAAGATATAATCAAGCTTTTCTACCTAGTCCCACCTGAGGTCTACTGAATGGTTGGGAAAGATCTTTGATCACATTAATACTACAAGTTTCTCTGATATTTTAGTCTTAGAGAGTTTCCTAGAACACTGAGAGGTTAAGTGACATGCCAAGGGTCAATATATGTCAGAGACTGGACATAACCCCAATCTTTTGGCCCCTGGCCGTTATTTCTCCTCTGTAATGATGCATCTCTATTAGAAATAGTATTTCTCAGAAATTGATTTGGTCATCGAGTCAGCCTTGTTTCAGACATCTGCTTGCTGGTTAATAACAGAAGAGAAATCTTCTCACAGATATCCAATTACTCGCTTGTGTCAAAATTCAATGGTTTATAGTTGCTTTCTTTCAAAATTAAACTAATAATCCACACCTCTCCCACGGCATATTTAAGGGGCAGTAGGAATCAATCCTGCCTAAAAGGCATTCTTGTATGAGCTTACCCTGGTACTAGAAGTTCCTAACATCATATTGACTTTGTTATAGCACTATCTATGAAAAGCTACAAATGAGAAATTGAAATATATTACCTGGGAGTAGTAGCATATCAATTTGACATTAATATAAGCTTGACTATTAGTTAACTCTTAGGGATAGAGCTCTGGAATGGAAAGGACACAAGCCACATCAATTTCAAAAAGGTAGAGAACCAATATAATGGGAAGTAGTCATTAGGCACTTCTGAGGGAATAGGTCCAGGTCCCAGGTCTAATGGGAAAATGCAGGCAGTCAGGCAACAATAAGACTTTGGTTTCTTGGAGCAAGGCTCCTTATACAGAAGCATTTCAAATCTCACCTACTGGAATCATGCTTGAGTCAAGCCTGATGTTACTGCTATTTTTTTTTCTCCCAGGGGATATGTGATCATAATATAAATAACATGCAGATTATAATGTAAAATGTTTCACAAAATTGAGTTGCAGGAATTTTAATTTTAAAGTGGACTACAGGCACGAAAAGATACAACTTTTGCGTGCCAAAGCAACGTTTCACATAAAAGTTGGGCCTGCAACTGTTTCAAATATCACCATCCTTTTGGAAGGAAAAGAAAATGCTAGGAATAGAGAGCTTTCAAATTATTATTTTTCTGTCCATGTGGGGGCAGTAGAGTACCACTAATAGAGTCTGAAATGAACTTTTAGAAAAATGGAGTTCTTAACTAAAAGAAGATATATGCCTAAACGATTTGATTTTTTACATGTTTCAATTCAGAGTAACAAGGGATTTTCAGATTCTCCCCCCACCCATGCCTATAAGAACTCCTCTCTAATACTATGGTTTGTACTGAAATTTGGTATTAAATTATCAACTCTCCAGTTCAGAAATGAAAATTCACTTGAAGATTTTACCTTTTTTTTTTCTTATAAAAAACAGGATAATTTGCCACTGTTAGTGGCACTTAACCCTCTAACTATCTAGGTAATATAAGAAGGCAGGTACATTAAATTTCTTATTTGCTGTTTTATGTAATTAATCCTCACAGTCAAATGTTTTAATGAAGAAAAATAATCTTTTAGCTTAGATGTCTCAAGCCCCCCCCCCACCTGCTCCTACAATGTATGCTAGTGTCTACCTCCCTCGAAGTATAAAGTAGAAGGGAACCATAGTACTGAATGCTTTAAGCTTTGAAGAGCTGATCTCATCATAGAATGCAATATTAATCTGTTATGATGAGCCAATAGAGAATTTAAGTCTCTTTCTTTATTGGTAGAATGATTTCCTTGCCTTGAACTAAGTATAGAGATAGAAAGTCCCTAAACAAAGCAGTACAAAGGGATGGAGAAGAAAAGTTGAATTAAGACAATAAATGAAGCCCCGCCCATCCAATTCTCCACACATTGATGCCACTACATTCTGTGAAAAAGAGAAGGTCCTTAATATTGCTCTGTATCTCTCTATTTCTATCTCTATAGATCATAGACATGCATATAGATATACATATGCATATACAATGTGTGTATACACACAATGGTTATATATATTATCCCTTATTTCAGTTTTCTGGAGGCCTAAGTGTTACCTGGTTCATTTTTCCTATATATACTTACAGTAGAGAAACTTATGTGAGAAAAAAAAAAAACAACCCTCTACAATTCTTTGTAACTGACAAAGTACATCATTATTCCACTATACTAGTCCTCAATATCTAGTTTATTACATCATTATATATTCCCGATGTACTCTATGGATCCTAAATAAATCTTAGAATTGTAAAGGACCTCCAAAGTCAGCTAGGCCAACTTGCACCTGAAGAGAAATCCTCTCTTCATGATTTCCGACAAGTAATCATCCAGCATCATGTTGAATTTTACTCACAATGTAAAACTTGCTAAATCTTGAGGAAACCTATTCTAACTTGGGAGATCTTTAATTGTTAGAAAGTTTTATTATTTTTCCCCAGTTTTAGTCACTTTATCCGACCTTATCATTTTAAGGTAAGGAAACTAAAACTCAAAGATATGATGTGACTTGTGTAAGGTCATATGATTTGGAAATGGTAGGTACCTGGGATTTGTACCCCAATCTTCTAATTCAAAATCTGTTATTCTTTCTAATATACACCATTGCACCTGCCTTATGGGGCCTAATCTAATCCTTCTTCCATTTAACACCCCTTTATATACTTAAAAACAGCTACCATGCTTCTCCTAAGACTTTTTTACAGGCTAAACAGCAGCTTTCCTTCAACCAATACTAGTCTATGGAGATACCCTTACCTCCCTGGTACCATCCCAACCCCAACTCCAGTCTGCCATGCTCTTTCCTAAAATGTGGTGTCCAGAACTGAACATAATACTCTAGATGTGGCCTATCCACAGAAGACTGCAATAGGCTGCTTTTCTCAATGCCACCAAATATTATATTATAGATGAATTTTATAGCAAGCTATCATCTAAAGAAGGAAAAAAGAAAATATTCATGATAAATGGTATTATAACCTTTGTGTCAGAGACTCTTGAAAGGTGAAGGGAAATTGTTTCTTTGTGAAAATTTTCACCTCTTTGGTCTAGAGCCCTATAGAAAATATAGAAAAAAAAATGTAACCTTTTGCCAACCAGGATGCTGATATTAAACATTACTGATAAAATTCTCAACAATTAATCAATTTTATTGAAATATAAAATAAAACAAAACTCACAAGATAATGTAAATGTATTTTCCAATGAATAACTTCTGCCAAAAACCTTTAGAAACCTCAGATTTCAGGTACCAAGTGCAGTACCATACTTTTTTTTCTGAAGTTCTACATCAATCCCAGCAGATGGCAGCAGTTTCAGGTATTGCTATTCAGATGTTGCTCCCAAGCTCCAAGACTGGAAAGTGTCCTAGAGGCTGACAAAGTAGAATACTTTGACAGAGCTTCAAGCTACATGACATCTATCCCTGAGGCTAATTCCTTTGACAACATGCCCAATTTTCCCCCTCAATTCCAATCTCTAATAAAAAGGGGTCCCTTTTCCTCAACAATAACAAAACCTCCATCTACCCTTGACCTCATCTTCTCCCATCCCTTATATGCTGATTCCTTCCTTTCCATCTATAAGCATTCCCAAGCTCTCCTATCCTATGCAATAACAACATGAACCATCTTCAATAGATCTCACCATCCCTATTAAATATTGTCCTATATCTCTATTCCTTTCTGTTGTGATCTAGTCTACACTGAGAGGCTTGGCTTTAATCACAACTCTGAACTTTGTCACCATTAACTTACCTGTCTCAGATATCCCCCAGAGCAGTTTGAGTTAAATATGCCCTCAGGGTGGACCTGAAAACAGCATCTTCATTAATTGGATATTTGCAGTTAATTTGGGTACTGATAGTAGAATGATTTGGTTGCTCAAAGTCGTTCTTAAAACAATACTACTTTTACTATATACAATGTTCTTTTGGTTCTCCTCATTTTGCTCCTCAATATTTTGTGGAGGTATTTCCATGCTTTTCTAAAATCATTGAGATAATCATTTCTTATAGTAGAGTAACATTCCATCACGAACATATACTACAATTTGTTTAGCTATTCCCCAGTTGGTGGGCATCCCCTCAAATTTCAGTTCTTTGGCACCATAAAAAGAGCTGCAATAAATATTTTAGAACATGTAGTTTCTTTTTCATTTTCCCTAATCATCTTGAGAAACAGACCTAATAGTGGTATTGCTCAGTCCAAAGGTAGGGGCATTATGATAACTCTTTGGGCATAATTCCAAATCTCTCTCCACAGTGGTTGGATCAGCTCACAGATCAGCTCACAAATCAAGGTTTCAATTTTTCCACATTCCCTCCAATGTCACTTTCCACATTCCCTCCCTGTCACTTTCCCTTTTTATCATTTTAGCCAATCTGATAGGTGTAAATGTTAAGGCAATCAATATTTGAGAAGCTCTTTCCCACCCATTTGAATAGGCTTAATGTGGGGCCCCAGGTTGTGCCAGCTAAGGGAGCGGGGTAAACTAAGGAAGGTCTGATTAGATCTCTGTTCCTAAGTTTGCCCCAAACCCCTAATTACTAGGTGCTAAGCCAATGATGTGGGCAGTGAGGCTCCCAGGGTCCTAAGGGGAGGTGCTAAGACCAGAGCAAATCATAGGAGCTTTAAGCTCTGGTCCCTCAGACTAGAGCTTGATGACATTTGAAACTGTGTAAAAAGAGAAATCATAGCTTGGAGATTGTTTGGAAGGCAGGAAAAGCAGTAGCAGCAGCAGCAGCAACAGCTGAAGCAGAAGGAGCTGATGCAGCAAGCGCTGCTGGTAGCAGGGCTGACCCACCTGCAGACCAGAAAGTGCTGAGAAAGGGCTTGAGGCCAGTGAGCAATCTTGTTACCGAAGTGGGGAAGCACAAATATGATTTGGTTTAATGTCATTGTGTTTTTCTGTAACGTCCCGGTTACTCTTGTGAGGTGGACTTACTGGGCCTGAAAGCTTTTGGCCAGGACATTGAATTGGGGACACTGGTTTGTGGATCTGCTACTTTGGAGCTTGAATAAATGCTTTAATTCTTTTGCCTTCTACTTAGGGAATTCCTTATATCCTGTGGTTCTGAACCATTCAGGCATATATATGATTTTCTTTGAAATCATGAATTCTGCCTTCATGATATAGTAAAATATCTCAAGGTTTTTTAAATTTGCATTTCTCCAGTCACTAATGATTTAGAGCATTTTTTCCCATATATTGTATAAATTGCTTTGATTTATTCATTGGAAATCAACCTGTTCATATCCTTTGACCATTGATCAAATGGGGAATGACTCACATTCTTATAGATTTGACAGAATTACTTACATGTTTGAGATTTTAGACCTTTATCTGAGGAACTGTCTATAAAACTGTTTTTCTAAGTTTTCTGCTTTCCTTCTGGTCTTGGCTATATATTTTTTTTATTTGGCAAAAACTATTTAATTTAATATAGTCAAAATTATCCATTTTACATCTCACAACACCCTTTATCTCTTGTTTGTTCATAAATTGTTCACCTATCCATATGTCTAATAGATAATATCTTCTGTGTTCTACAGTTTTTCTTCTAATACCTCCCTTAATATCTAGGTCATGATTCTATTTTGACCTTATCTTGGTAAATGGTATAAAATGTTGCCCAATTTCTGCTAGACTGCTTTCCAGCTTTCCCAATAATTTTTACTGATCAATAAATTTTTATCCTCAAACTTAAGTCTTTATGCTTCTCAAACACTGGGTTTCTATATTCATTTGTAGCTGTAGATTGTATGTATACTCTGTTCCACTGATCTACCCTTCTATATCTTAGCCGGCACCAGATAGTTTTGATAATTACTGCCTTATAATATAGTTTAAGATCTGGTACTGCTAAAACTCCTTTACATTTTTTCCCATTAGCCTCTTTGATATTCTTGACCTTTTGTTCTTCCAAATGAATTTTGTCCTTATTTTTCTAGCTCTGTAAAATAATTTTTTTTAGTAACTTAATTGGGATGACATTAAATATATAGATTAATTTTGGCAAAATTGTCATTTTTATCATATTGGACCTACCAACCATGAACAATTAATATTTCTCCATTTATTTAAATCTGATTTTATTTGTGTACAAAGTTGTTTTTTTTTAATGGTTTTGTCTATATAGATCCTGGATTTCTTTTGGTATGTGTATTCCCAGGTATTTTATACTATCTAGAGTTATTTTAAATGGGATATCCCTAGGTATCTTTTCCTTACTGGATTTTATTGGTGGTATATAGGAATGCTGATGATTTATGTGGGTTTACTTTATATCCTATTATTTTGCTGAAATTATTAATTATTTCAATTAACTTTTCAGTTGAATCTGTAGGATTTTCCAAGTACATCATCATATCATCTGAAAAAAGAGATTTTTTTTATTACCTTACTCCCTATTCTGATTCCTTCTATTTCTTCTTTTTTTCTTATTGCTATTGCTAGGATTTCCAATACAATGTTGAATAATATTGGTGACAGTGGGCATTTGTGTTTCACACCTGATCTTACTGGGAAGGCTTTTAGCTTATCCCCATTACAAATAATGATTTTTGATGGCTTCACATAAATGCTTCTTATCAATTTAAAGAAGTCATTTATGCCTATACTTTCAATTTTTTTTAATAAAAATGAGTGTTGCACTTTATCAAATGTTTTTTCTGCATCTATTGATATTATCATATGATTTTTTTTCCTTTTATTATTTATATGATCAATTATGTTAATAGTTTTCCTTGTGTTAAACCATCCTTGTATTCCTGGTATGAATCCTGCTTGGTCATAATGCACAATCTTTGTAATATATAATTATAATCTTGTAGCTAGTATTTTATTCAGGATTTTTTGTATCCAGATTCATCAATGAAATTGGTCTATAATTTTCTTTCTCTGTTTTTACTTCTCCTGGTTCAGTTATCAGTATCCAATTTGTTTCATAAAAGGTATTTGTTAGGACACCTTCTTTGCCTATTATTCCAAATAATTCATTTAATATTAGAATTAGTTTGTTTCTAAATGTTTGATAGAATTCACTTGTAAATCCATCTAATCCTGGGGCTCTTTTCTTAGGAAGCTCATTTATATCCTGTTCAATTTCTTTTTCTAAAACAGGACTATTTAGATATTCTATTTCCTCTTCTGCTAATCTAGGCAGTTAGTATTTTTGTAAATATTCTTCCAATTCAATTAAGTTGTTAAATTTCTTGGCATATAATTGGGCAAAGTAACTCCTTGTAATTGCTTTGATTTCATCTTCTTTAGTAGTATATTCACTCTTTTCATCTTTGATACTCTTATTTTGGTTTTCTTCTCTCTTTTTTAAACCATATTAACCATTGACTTATCTATCTTACTGATTATTTCTTATAATGCCAAATCATAGTTTTTTTTTAAATTTCATTGGTTTTCTTACACTTAATTTTTATCAATTTCACCTTTATTTTTCAGGATTTATAATTTAATGTTTAATTGGGGTTTTTTGATTTTTTCTTTTTCTAGTTTATTTTTATTGCATACCCAGTTCATTTGTCTGCTCTTTCTCTTTTTTATTGATATAAGCACTTAGAGACATTAATTTTCCTCTGATTACTGCCTTTGCTGTATCCCAAAGGTTTTGATATGTTTTTTCATGATTTTCATTTTCTATAATGAAATTATTGTTTCTATCATTTGTTGTTTGACACATACATTCTTTAAGATTAGGTTATTTGCTCTCCAGTCAGGCTTTCTTTTTACTATGTTTCCATGGTCTCTTATTAAATATAATTTTTTATTGCATTGTAGTATGTAAAGGACATGTTTTATATTTCTGCTTTCTGCTTTTAGCTATAAAATTTGTGTGCCTTAATATATGGTCAGTCTTTGTAAATGTACCATGTACCACTGAGAAAAAAAGTGTATTCTTTTTCCATTCAGTTCTCTCCAGGTATCTATCATATCTAACTTAACTAAAATTCTATTTCCATTTCCATTCAGTTCTCTCCATATAGCTATCTTATCTAGCTTAACTAAAATTCTATTCAATTCCTTAACTTCTTTCTTATTTATTTTTTGCTTAGATTTTTCTAGTTCTGTGAGAGGGAGATCATAGACCCCCACTATTATAGTACTACCATACATTTCCACCTGTAATTCATTTAACTTTTCTTTTAAAAATTTAAATGTTATGGTATTTGACATATATAAATTTAGTATTGATGTTGCTTCATTATCTATTATTTTATCATAATGTAGTTTTGAGGTTTATCTCTTTTAATGAAATTTATTTTAACTTTGACTTTGCCTTATATCATGATTGCTACCCCTGCTTTTCTGCATTAGCTGAGGCATAATACAATCAACTGCAGCCCTTCATCTTAACTCTGTGTGTATCTCTCATATTTAAAATGTGTTTCTTGTATGCAACATATTTTTAGATTCTTACTTTTAATTCATTCTGCTGTTTCCATTTTATGGGTGAATTCATCCCATTCACATTAAAAGTTTTAATTACTTTTTGTATCTTTTCCTTCATCTTCTTGCCTTCACTCTTTTCCTCCTCAGTCTCTCTTTTTACCCTATCCCTCTTATAGTTTAATTCTAACCACCACCTCCCCATCCCACATCCTTTTAAAGAATCTCTCTCTTGTCCTCTCCTTTAACCCTCATTTTCCTTGTTCTATACACTCCTTTAAGGATCCCTCCCTTTTCTACTCATTCCACCCTCCTAAATCTTAGCCTACATACCCTTCTAAATGGCCCCCCTCACCCTGTTCCTCACCCTTCTATTTCTTTATAAATTTAGAAGATTTTTATAGCCTTCTAGATATATACACTGTTCCATCTTTAACCCAGATCTGATAAGAGTAGTTTTCCATCACTACCAGCCCTCCACTGCCACCTAATTCCTCTATATCAATTCTTCTTTTTGTGCCTCATTTGTATGAGGTAATTGCTTTTTTTTTAAATCTTTCCCTACACAATTTTGCTTTTTAGAATCACCACATCATACTCAGCTCATCCTTAATCTTTCTTTCAAAGTACTCAGTTACTAATGACAGTCTTAAAAACACAGTTTTCATTTCCACATTTAGAAAGTAAACACTCTGTCCTTATTGAATCCTTTGTATTTCTCCTGGATCTTATATGTCAAATTTTCTATTAAGTTCTAGTCTTTTTGTGAAAAAAAAAAAAACACCTGAAAGTCTATCAATTCTTTGAATATCCTTTTTTTTCTTCTCTCAGGATTATACTTGACTTTTCTGGGTAAGTTATTTTTAACCAAAACTCCAGTCCTTTTGTTCTTTAATATATAGTGTTCTAAGACCTATAGTCTTTTAGTGTAGCAGCAGCTACTTCTTGTGTTATTCTAATTGTAGCTCCACAGTATTTAATTTTTTTTCTTGTTGCTCATAGTATTTTCTCCTTAATCTGGGGTTTTTGAAATTTTACTGATATTCCTGTAGGTTTTAATCCTGGGATCTCTTTCAGGTGGTGATAGGTAGATGTTTTTCTATTTCTATGTTCCCCTCTTTGTTCTAAAACTCCAGGGCAATTTTTAAAAATTATTTCTTGTAATAGTGTATTGATTCTATTTTTAATTGTAGCTTTGAGGTAGTTTGATTTTTCTTATGTTTTCTCTTCTTGATCTCTTCTCCAAATCAATCGGTTTTTTATAAGATATTTCACATTCTTTTCCAATTTTTGTCATTCTTTTTATTTTTGTTTTTATTATTTCTTGGTATCTTATATCATCATTTGCTTTCCCCATTTCTCAAATACATAGGGAACTGAGTCAAATTTATAAAAACTAAGGGCTATTCCACAATTAATAAATGATCAAAGGATATGAACAGTTAGGTTTCAGAAGAAAAAAAAAAACAAAGTCATATAAAAATGTACTAAATCAATATTGATTAGAGAAAGGCTATTTTTAAAAAATAACACTGAGGTTGCACCTTGATCCTATCAAAAATAACAAATCCTGGAGGGGGTGAGGAAAAAATAGATATACTAGCAAACTGTTAGTGGAGTTGTGAAGTGATCCAACCATTCTGGAGAACAATTTAGAGCTATGCCCAAAGGTCTAAAAATTGTGCATATTCTTTGACCTAGCAATACCTAATACTAGGTCTCTCCTCCAAAGAAATCAAAGAGAATGGTAAAGTACTTATATGCACAAAAATATTTATAGTAGTTCTTTCGTGGTGGCAAAAAATGTAAATTCAGGGGAAGCTTATCAATTGGGGTCGGCTGAACTAGTTCATGTGGCATATGGTTGTAATGGAGTATTGTTTTCTTATAAGAAATATCAGGGGTTGTGATCTAAAAAAAAAAACATGGCAAGATCTACATGAATTGAAGCAAAATAAAGAAAAACCGGAAGATCATTGTGCACAGTAACAGCAATGTTTAATGATGATCAACTGTGAAGGGCTTGGCTACTCTGATCAATACAATGATCCAAGGCAATTCCAAATGAATCATGATGAAAAAATGCTGTCCACCTCCAGAGAGAAATTGATGGTCTCTGAGCACAAAAAGAAATATAACCTCTTCCTTCCTTCTTCCTTCCTTCCTTCCTTCCTTCTTTCCTTCCTTCCTTCCTTCCTTCCTTCCTTCCTTCCTTCCTTCCTTCCTTCCTTCCTTCCTTCCTTCCTTCCTTCTTTCCTTCCTTCTTTCCCTCCTTCCCTCTTTCTTTCTTTCTTTCTTTTTTCTTTTCCTTCCTTCTTTCTTTCCATGATATGGCTAATGTGGAAATATTTGTATAATTTTACACATGCAATTAACTCATTTCCTTTTGCTTGCTTTCTCAGTGGGTGAGCAAGGGGTAGAAGATGGGGACATAATTTAGAAAGCAAAATTTAAAAAGAAAAAATGTTAAAATAAATTAATAATTATTTTTTTAAAAATCAGCATTGAGAAAAAGTATTACCTAAAATTCTCTATGTGTTTCTCTATTTTCTATGTTTTCTCAGTGGCAGTTCTTGGCACTTCAATAACATTAGAATTAGAATTTCAGTTTGCAGACATCTTGATAGGTTTGAGCCCAGGTTAGAAGCCAAAGGAGGGAGATGACTAACTTAGTCCCAGATAAGAGTCAAGATTTACCAGTCACTGAAAGAGAGAGATGAATGATGATGGCAGGGGTATGGTGGAATGTAAATGGAAGTATTGAGGCTTGAAAATTGGCAAATGCTAAGAAAACCAAAACAACAACAACAACAACAACAAAAAACAGTAGGAGTTTATTTTTATTTGTTTGTTTTGTTAATTGCCTAGACTTTAAAAAGTGGTAAAAATATTAATAACACACATTAAAGAAATATATCATTTGTGCATTTTTTTTGGAGAATCAATTGTTTGCCATTTACTAGCACACCACAGGATAGTGGCCACAAGCTTTAATAAAGATCACATTCTCTTTTCTCCCATCCTCGGACATAATGATGGAACCAAAATTAATTACTCTATAAGCTCTGCCTAACTCCTTAAAGAATTGAAGGAAAATGTAGCAACTAAGAATAATAAAAAAGGATAAAAATAGAAAAAATAGAAAAAATAGCATCTTGCAGAAAAGTTAAAGACAAAGAGAAAAATATTAGGACATAAAATAGTAGTAAGTATCTTGGTATGGTATCTCATAGTATCTTAGCAAAGACATATTAAAAAGCATAGCAAAAAAATCTATAAATAATAACCCTTACTGAAGGAATTGATTTTTAGTGTATTATGAAGCCATTTTGACAAGCAATAAAAAATAGACATTATAGGGAGACAAAAAATTCTGTGCTTCCAAAGAGTGGGCTTTGGCTGGAACATACTTACCATGAGATAATCCATGTCTAAAAAATAATTATTTATTTAATTTAAGAAAAAAATATTTTTCCCATATCCCTAATTGTGTCTTACATTAGCCACTATATTTTAATAAGCATCAAAGACAGACATTCCATCATATCATTCACAAAGAAAAAAAAAAGAGAGGGCAAAGTAAAAGCAGCATATCAAAACAACCTCTCAGGGACAGCAATGTCTTACACCTTGTTGGAAAAGCATAAGTCAGCAGACTTTAATTGACATAAAAGGATATGGAATGAAAATAAAACTGTGAAAGGAAAAAGTAAATTAAAATACAGAAATAAAGTAGGGTTTGTAAAGCATAAGAAAGGGGGTGAGCTAACAGGGTTGATAAGAGGAAATAAAACATCTGGATGTTAGAAAGGATTCAAGTTTTAAATTTATACATTGAGTGAAATTATATAAACAACTGTGAAACGAGTAATTTTGAGGGGTAAATTCTGGGCATCTCTGCATCCAAAACAGTACAATGTAGAAGAAAGAATGTTGGGTTAGGACTCAGGAGATCTGATTATAGCTATAGTCCCTCATTTTGCTTTGCTGTATGAGGCTGAACAAGTCACCTAATTTCTGTGGGCCTTTGTCTATAAAAGAAGTGGATCACTAATTAGGGTAATACAAACTAAAGCAATTTTGAGATTCTGCCTTAAG